>NW_028242247.1:0-51166 GCF_964263255.1 Lissotriton vulgaris
TATGCATTTATTTATGCATAGTTCATATCAACGCTCTATTACTTTTACGAGCTTTGAGCATATATCCAATAACATGAATAACACATAAAAACTAAAATGCAATTATATAGTCATTACATTTCAAGTGTGCTCTCAGAAGAAAAAGGAAGGGGAAATGTGCAAGTTGTGAGGGACCGGGTAAAGGTGGTGTGACTGGTTCAGGAACATCACGTAGAAATCAAGATGCCTTTACACTCATTATATACATGGTTCCAAAAATGCATCCGACATAGGTTAAAATTCATTAATTTCTTTATATCCTATGCTGTGCTAGTGTAGCGCGGTCTACGTTTCGAACCCCAAAGAACGCTGTACGGGTGATTATTGCCTCATGATGGGGTCTTCATCAGGACTGAGAGTTGAGAGAGCCTACAAAAATAATAGAGGAATTCATTACCTATTTAGAATAAAATGGGTGGGTGGGCTGAGTGCAATTAGTATTGAGTGGCAAATTACGTACATCATCAAGACGGTAGAAATCTTTTCCGTCTGGGAGAGGGCCTGGTTGCGCTCCTGGGAAGTCTGTAAAAGAATTAAGACTGAGAATCAGTCACTAGCTAGCTAAGGCTGCTAGATGAAAGAAGGCTCATGGCTGAAATGGGGACTTACTTGTGGAACTGCTCCTGAAAGTTATATGCAGGTTGCTCCAGGCTTACGTCCTGTTATTCTTTATTAGGTGCGCTGTGTAGAAAGACATTCATAAAATGAATGAATACCCACACTGGTAGTTAACTGTTATTAATTCACAAGAAAAGACGAATGGCATTTAAATGCCCTGGGAAAACGTTCCAGAGCGTTAGGTTACTGTGCAATCTAATTTGAAAACCCAATTGTTACAGAGCGCCTAGACGCGCTGAGTCTATGTCGATTGGAAACATAGGTAGTTAACTGTTATTAATTCCCAAGAAAAGACAAATGGCATTTAAATGCCCTGGGAAAACATCGCAGAGCGTTGGGTTAATATGCAATCTAGTTTAAAAACCCAATGGATGCAGAGCGTCTGGACGCGCTGAGTCCATGTCGATTAAAAACGGGTCAGATTTAGTTTAAATAAATCACACGGAAGTGTCATCTGGTATTTTACAAAGAAGTGGAGTGAACGGGTTAATATCAGGCATGCCCGCTGGTAAGTTAATTAAACGGAGGCAGCAGCTTGACTTACTTAAAACGCGCCGTCCGTGGTCCGACCTCTGGGGTTCTGGGCTTGGAATGAACAACTCGCGGTGCAGCCGCTGGATTGCAATCAAGTTGGAGGCTCGACTTCAAAGGGCCAATCGTTTACAGAGACGGGGCGTGAAATGCCGGTTTTATCTAACGCGTCCTGCGTGGGCGAGGGACTCTCTACAAAGAGTATTATGTAGAGCGAACTACGGAGGGGGAGAGTCTGTAAAGTGTATCATTCAGTAGTGGTGAAGCTATTATCGTGGTAAAACCCATATTGACAAATGGGTGTCTGCCAACACGGGCTGATTGTAATGTGACTGCATTTTATAAAAATAACAACAAGTAATACGTTAGCTAATAACCAGAAAAATAAATCCAATATATACATGTGGAAATCATTTTTCATTATTCAATGGCATTCAGAACACAGTTAAAAATATCCTTTTTCATTGAATGATGTTAGTATACTAAGTTGCCACTAAATGCTGTCCCAGTGTTAGCAGCCACTATGGGATTTTACCAATTCATCTTATACAGAGATGGAATTTATGGCCATGGAATCACATAACGGAACATGATTGGTTATGCGGGATTTTTGGCAGGAGGTAGGAGGTCAGTCTGGATTTAGTCCGGCCATTTGTGCATAGTTGGCATCCATCTCATTGAGTCCATGGCTCACCGTTTTGAATAGGTGCATCCATTTACATTCCCTAATGTTCATTATAGAGTTCACATTGCCCCCACGTGGTCCCAAGGAGATTTTTTCTAGGACTAACCATCTCATTGATTCGGGGGTGTGGTTGTGTTCCTTGAAGTGATCCACAAGAGGTGCTCCAACTGTAGAGCATCGGATTCTGCTGGAGTGCTGGAAGATTCGATTCTTAACTTTCTGTTTGGTCTGGCCGACGTACATCAAATTGCAGGGGCACAGAATGGCGTAAATGACTCCGCTTGTGTTACAATTCGTGAAAGATTTGAGATCTATGGTTAGATCGTTGTACATCAGTTGTTTAGTTTCCCAGCAGGTGGGGCATGCCTTGCACGTTGTACATTTGAAATGGCCCACCACATCGGGAAGGTTCCACATCCTTTGTATGGTAGGCGCTGCAGGGCTGTCCAACATGGAGCGTACTACATGGTCCTTTATGCTTTTGGCTTTTTTAAAAGCATGCATCGGAGGGTCCGGGCAGTCTAGGGTGTCTGCAATAAGGTTCCAGTGTTGGTTCACTACTTTCCGTATTGCATTGCTCTTAGTGCAGAATGTGGTTACACAAATCATCCGTGATTGTGAGAGGTTGCGTATCTTTGGTGTCAAAAGGGATGCTCGGTCTTGGTACCAAGCTCTTTTCCGTGATCTTTTTACTAGACGTTGTGGATATCCCCTGTCCACAAGACGGTTGATTAGATCGTCAGATTCCTTAAAAAAGTCTTCTTTGAGGGAGCAATTCCTCCTGAGGCGGAGGAATTGACCGAATGGTAAATTGTCTCTCAGGGCCCTTGTATGATGACTGGTATACCTCAAAAGTGAATTACGCTCAGATGGTTTCCTGAAGAGGGTGGTGTAGAGATGATCCTTGTCCACTTTGATGGTAATATCGAGGAAGTCGATAGACTCAGTACTTGACGTCATGGTGAACTTAATGTCTTCTGACTGGGTATTCAGCCATGCTAAAAATGCATATAGAGAGCCGTCATCACCTGTCCAAATCATCAGGACATCATCAATATATCGATGCCAGGTGGAGATCATATCACGGTAAGGGTTCGTCGCTGCCATTATACAGTCTTGTTCATACTCAGACATATACAGAATTGCCAGGTCCGGTGCAAATGCAGCACCCATAGCAACTCCCTTGCTCTGGATGAAGAATTTGTTTTGAAAGATGAAGAAGTTTTTAGTCATTGCAATTTCCAGTAGGTCCACTATAAATTCTGTAGGGACTGTGACCGGTTGTTCGCGTCTATCAAGAACTCTCTTAATACAGTTTAATGCAGGTCTCTGAGGTATGCTGGTGTAAAGTGAAATAATATCCATCGTCACCAGAATTTGATTGGTCTTGTCGAAGGGTGTTTGATCTATGAAATTAATCACTTGCATAGTATCTCTGAGGTAAGTGGGGGTGGACTCAGCAAGTGGCTTTAGAAAAACGTCAACATATTTACATAGTGGTTCTAGAAGCGAACCGCATCCAGAAATGATAGGGCGTCCAGGTGGTTTGAGTGGGTCTTTGTGGACTTTAGGTAGTACATAAATTGTGGGTGTCCTTGGTTGTTCCACGTTGAGGTATAGTAGTTCTTTATTCGTGATAAACCCTAAGTCAAGGGCTTGCTTGGTAAGTGTTTGAATCTCCTTTCTGATTCCCGGGGTCGGGTCACCCATCACTGGTCTGTAGCTGATGCCATCCATCAATTGGGAGTGGATTTCTGATTTGTAATCCTCTGTGTTAAGCATGACAATGGATCCCCCCTTGTCTGCTGGTTTGATTACTATGGACTTGTTATTCTTGAGGGAGTCCAACGCTGTCTTTTCACCTGCTGTGATGTTGTATTTCACATATGACTTTTCATTTAATACCTTAAGGACATCCCTTAAGACCACGCTTTCATAGGTCAATATTTTGTGTGATACCGACGCCATACTTGGCATGAAGGTTGAAGGTGGTCGTAGATTGGTGAAGGCAGTGGCGGGTGCTAAGGGTTTGTTAGCAAAAAAGTTTTTTAGTCTGAGTTTTCTGAAGAATCCAGTCAATTCTGCTTGTATATTAAACCGATTTGGTTGTGATGTAGGTACAAATGATAGGCCCTTGCAGAGTATGTTTGATTCATTCTGTGTAAGTATGTGACTGGAAAGGTTGATGATGGGGCTGGTGTTAGGATTAATCCTCGGCACTACCACCTGTAGGTCTTCCTCCTGGTGGTTCTCTCCCCGTGGTCCTCGGGTTGGAATCTCACCTGCTTGTTGATTTGGCCTTGTTGCCTTCCACCATCCCAATTCTGCTGATTCTGGCCTCTGTTCGAGCGTCCGCTCCATGCCCCACCTCTGCCTCTTCCTCTCGGTGGTCGCCATTGGGTATCTCCTAAAAAAGGCGATTGGGGTCCACTCATGTGTTGCTGGGGGGGTTGGTACCATTGATCTTGCTGATTGTAATTACCACCTGGTTGGTTGCCCTCGTTCTCACTATCTCCACTGTATGATGAATCAGAGAAGTTGGTAAATCTTCTACCTCTATATCCACCACGTCCTCTGTTTTGGAAGCGACCTTGATTATCTTGTCTGTAATAATCAGGTTGTAGATAAGGGTATGTCTTTTTCCGGTCGTAATACTGGATGTCCTTAGCAAGTTTCTCCAATTTTTTGGTTTGAGTTTCCACGTCAAAGTCTTTTAAAGTCTTGTACAATTTCTCAAGAGTATTTTTCGCATCCGCAAATGCTGCGTGGCTCTCAATCTCCGCTTTGAGATCCTGAATTTCCTTGGTTAGTTGTTCTACCTGATCTTTAGCTGTCTCTACTCCCAGCACCATCCAGTGCCGGGAGCAGTTGTTGGCCACAAAGCTAAAGCCCTCTTTAAATTTGGGATTGTCCACGAATATGGCCGGTTCGTTTCTGACTTGTAATCCTGTTGGAATGATGTTGGATCTGAGGTACCCTGTGAGCAGATGTCCATGTAACTTGGTGCGTACTAATTTCTTCTCGAGACGTTCAAGTTTATTTATCTTTTCATTAAGTGAATAGTCTACACTCGCGCTGTTGGTCGTAAGGAAGGCAGTTCCTGTATCCTCCCCAATCAAGTTTTTTATGTAATCTTCAGTATATGACAGGGTCTCAAGTTCCATGCTGATGCAGCCCTGGCTATACACGAATAGAGTCAATCTAATACTGAATAGTTATTTTCAAAAGGAAAAAAACCCTCGCAAGAGTGCTCTTGCTCAGAGAGTAGGAGTGAGAAAGGGGTTGACCCTACAAACTCCAGGACCTGGGTCCGGAAATGTCAATATAGAAAACAGTGGTCCTGGTTAGGTTTCAATTTGTATGCAATGTTCAGTATCTAACACATCAAAATAGCACCCACCAAAAATTCATTTATCATACTTAAGAAACTGAAAATGATATGTATACATTTAGACCAAGTGTATATTTTGTATGCATTTATTTATGCATAGTTCATATCAACGCTCTATTACTTTTACGAGCTTTGAGCATATATCCAATAACATGAATAACACATAAAAACTAAAATGCAATTATATAGTCATTACATTTCAAGTGTGCTCTCAGAAGAAAAAGGAAGGGGAAATGTGCAAGTTGTGAGGGACCGGGTAAAGGTGGTGTGACTGGTTCAGGAACATCACGTAGAAATCAAGATGCCTTTACACTCATTATATACATGGTTCCAAAAATGCATCCGACATAGGTTAAAATTCATTAATTTCTTTATATCCTATGCTGTGCTAGTGTAGCGCGGTCTACGTTTCGACCCCCAAAGAACGCTGTACGGGTGATTATTGCCTCATGATGGGGTCTTCATCAGGACTGAGAGTTGAGAGAGCCTACAAAAATAATAGAGGAATTCATTACCTATTTAGAATAAAATGGGTGGGTGGGCTGAGTGCAATTAGTATTGAGTGGCAAATTACGTACATCATCAAGACGGTAGAAATCTTTTCCGTCTGGGAGAGGGCCTGGTTGCGCTCCTGGGAAGTCTGTAAAAGAATTAAGACTGAGAATCAGTCACTAGCTAGCTAAGGCTGCTAGATGAAAGAAGGCTCATGGCTGAAATGGGGACTTACTTGTGGAACTGCTCCTGAAAGTTATATGCAGGTTGCTCCAGGCTTACGTCCTGTTATTCTTTATTAGGTGCGCTGTGTAGAAAGACATTCATAAAATGAATGAATACCCACACTGGTAGTTAACTGTTATTAATTCACAAGAAAAGACAAATGGCATTTAAATGCCCTGGGAAAACGTTCCAGAGCGTTAGGTTACTGTGCAATCTAATTTGAAAACCCAATTGTTACAGAGCGCCTAGACGCGCTGAGTCTATGTCGATTGGAAACATAGGTAGTTAACTGTTATTAATTCCCAAGAAAAGACAAATGGCATTTAAATGCCCTGGGAAAACATCGCAGAGCGTTGGGTTAATATGCAATCTAGTTTAAAAACCCAATGGATGCAGAGCGTCTGGACGCGCTGAGTCCATGTCGATTAAAAACGGGTCAGATTTAGTTTAAATAAATCACACGGAAGTGTCATCTGGTATTTTACAAAGAAGTGGAGTGAACGGGTTAATATCAGGCATGCCCGCTGGTAAGTTAATTAAACGGAGGCAGCAGCTTGACTTACTTAAAACGCGCCGTCCGTGGTCCGACCTCTGGGGTTCTGGGCTTGGAATGAACAACTCGCGGTGCAGCCGCTGGATTGCAATCAAGTTGGAGGCTCGACTTCAAAGGGCCAATCGTTTACAGAGACGGGGCGTGAAATGCCGGTTTTATCTAACGCGTCCTGCGTGGGCGAGGGACTCTCTACAAAGAGTATTATGTAGAGCGAACTACGGAGGGGGAGAGTCTGTAAAGTGTATCATTCAGTAGTGGTGAAGCTATTATCGTGGTAAAACCCATATTGACAAATGGGTGTCTGCCAACACGGGCTGATTGTAATGTGACTGCATTTTATAAAAATAACAACAAGTAATACGTTAGCTAATAACCAGAAAAATAAATCCAATATATACATGTGGAAATCATTTTTCATTATTCAATGGCATTCAGAACACAGTTAAAAATATCCTTTTTCATTGAATGATGTTAGTATACTAAGTTGCCACTAAATGCTGTCCCAGTGTTAGCAGCCACTATGGGATTTTACCAATTCATCTTATACAGAGATGGAATTTATGGCCAGCGTTGGACTCCCTCAAGAATAACAAGTCCATAGTAATCAAACCAGCAGACAAGGGGGGATCCATTGTCATGCTTAACACAGAGGATTACAAATCAGAAATCCACTCCCAATTGATGGATGGCATCAGCTACAGACCAGTGATGGGTGACCCGACCCCGGGAATCAGAAAGGAGATTCAAACACTTACCAAGCAAGCCCTTGACTTAGGGTTTATCACGAATAAAGAACTACTATACCTCAACGTGGAACAACCAAGGACACCCACAATTTATGTACTACCTAAAGTCCACAAAGACCCACTCAAACCACCTGGACGCCCTATCATTTCTGGATGCGGTTCGCTTCTAGAACCACTATGTAAATATGTTGACGTTTTTCTAAAGCCACTTGCTGAGTCCACCCCCACTTACCTCAGAGATACTATGCAAGTGATTAATTTCATAGATCAAACACCCTTCGACAAGACCAATCAAATTCTGGTGACGATGGATATTATTTCACTTTACACCAGCATACCTCAGAGACCTGCATTAAACTGTATTAAGAGAGTTCTTGATAGACGCGAACAACCGGTCACAGTCCCTACAGAATTTATAGTGGACCTACTGGAAATTGCAATGACTAAAAACTTCTTCATCTTTCAAAACAAATTCTTCATCCAGAGCAAGGGAGTTGCTATGGGTGCTGCATTTGCACCGGACCTGGCAATTCTGTATATGTCTGAGTATGAACAAGACTGTATAATGGCAGCGACGAACCCTTACCGTGATATGATCTCCACCTGGCATCGATATATTGATGATGTCCTGATGATTTGGACAGGTGATGACGGCTCTCTATATGCATTTTTAGCATGGCTGAATACCCAGTCAGAAGACATTAAGTTCACCATGACGTCAAGTACTGAGTCTATCGACTTCCTCGATATTACCATCAAAGTGGACAAGGATCATCTCTACACCACCCTCTTCAGGAAACCATCTGAGCGTAATTCACTTTTGAGGTATACCAGTCATCATACAAGGGCCCTGAGAGACAATTTACCATTCGGTCAATTCCTCCGCCTCAGGAGGAATTGCTCCCTCAAAAAAGACTTTTTTAAGGAATCTGACGATCTAATCAACCGTCTTGTGGACAGGGGATATCCACAACGTCTAGTAAAAAGATCACGGAAAAGAGCTTGGTACCAAGACCGAGCATCCCTTTTGACACCAAAGATACGCAACCTCTCACAATCACGGATGATTTGTGTAACCACATTCTGCACTAAGAGCAATGCAATACGGAAAGTAGTGAACCAACACTGGAACCTTATTGCAGACACCCTAGACTGCCCGGACCCTCCGATGCATGCTTTTAAAAAAGCCAAAAGCATAAAGGACCATGTAGTACGCTCCATGTTGGACAGCCCTGCAGCGCCTACCATACAAAGGATGTGGAACCTTCCCGATGTGGTGGGCCATTTCAAATGTACAACGTGCAAGGCATGCCCCACCTGCTGGGAAACTAAACAACTGATGTACAACGATCTAACCATAGATCTCAAATCTTTCACGAATTGTAACACAAGCGGAGTCATTTACGCCATTCTGTGCCCCTGCAATTTGATGTACGTCGGCCAGACCAAACAGAAAGTTAAGAATCGAATCTTCCAGCACTCCAGCAGAATCCGATGCTCTACAGTTGGAGCACCTCTTGTGGATCACTTCAAGGAACACAACCACACCCCCGAATCAATGAGATGGTTAGTCCTAGAAAAAATCTCCTTGGGACCACGTGGGGGCAATGTGAACTCTATAATGAACATTAGGGAATGTAAATGGATGCACCTATTCAAAACGGTGAGCCATGGACTCAATGAGATGGATGCCAACTATGCACAAATGGCCGGACTAAATCCAGACTGACCTCCTACCTCCTGCCAAAAATCCCGCATAACCAATCATGTTCCGTTATGTGATTCCATGGCCATAAATTCCATCTCTGTATAAGATGAATTGGTAAAATCCCATAGTGGCTGCTAACACTGGGACAGCATTTAGTGGCAACTTAGTATACTAACATCATTCAATGAAAAAGGATATTTTTAACTGTGTTCTGAATGCCATTGAATAATGAAAAATGATTTCCACATGTATATATTGGATTTATTTTTCTGGTTATTAGCTAACGTATTACTTGTTGTTATTTTTATAAAATGCAGTCACATTACAATCAGCCCGTGTTGGCAGACACCCATTTGTCAATATGGGTTTTACCACGATAATAGCTTCACCACTACTGAATGATACACTTTACAGACTCTCCCCCTCCGTAGTTCGCTCTACATAATACTCTTTGTAGAGAGTCCCTCGCCCACGCAGGACGCGTTAGATAAAACCGGCATTTCACGCCCCGTCTCTGTAAACGATTGGCCCTTTGAAGTCGAGCCTCCAACTTGATTGCAATCCAGCGGCTGCACCGCGAGTTGTTCATTCCAAGCCCAGAACCCCAGAGGTCGGACCACGGACGGCGCGTTTTAAGTAAGTCAAGCTGCTGCCTCCGTTTAATTAACTTACCAGCGGGCATGCCTGATATTAACCCGTTCACTCCACTTCTTTGTAAAATACCAGATGACACTTCCGTGTGATTTATTTAAACTAAATCTGACCCGTTTTTAATCGACATGGACTCAGCGCGTCCAGACGCTCTGCATCCATTGGGTTTTTAAACTAGATTGCATATTAACCCAACGCTCTGCGATGTTTTCCCAGGGCATTTAAATGCCATTTGTCTTTTCTTGGGAATTAATAACAGTTAACTACCTATGTTTCCAATCGACATAGACTCAGCGCGTCTAGGCGCTCTGTAACAATTGGGTTTTCAAATTAGATTGCACAGTAACCTAACGCTCTGGAACGTTTTCCCAGGGCATTTAAATGCCATTCGTCTTTTCTTGTGAATTAATAACAGTTAACTACCAGTGTGGGTATTCATTCATTTTATGAATGTCTTTCTACACAGCGCACCTAATAAAGAATAACAGGACGTAAGCCTGGAGCAACCTGCATATAACTTTCAGGAGCAGTTCCACAAGTAAGTCCCCATTTCAGCCATGAGCCTTCTTTCATCTAGCAGCCTTAGCTAGCTAGTGACTGATTCTCAGTCTTAATTCTTTTACAGACTTCCCAGGAGCGCAACCAGGCCCTCTCCCAGACGGAAAAGATTTCTACCGTCTTGATGATGTACGTAATTTGCCACTCAATACTAATTGCACTCAGCCCACCCACCCATTTTATTCTAAATAGGTAATGAATTCCTCTATTATTTTTGTAGGCTCTCTCAACTCTCAGTCCTGATGAAGACCCCATCATGAGGCAATAATCACCCGTACAGCGTTCTTTGGGGGTCGAAACGTAGACCGCGCTACACTAGCACAGCATAGGATATAAAGAAATTAATGAATTTTAACCTATGTCGGATGCATTTTTGGAACCATGTATATAATGAGTGTAAAGGCATCTTGATTTCTACGTGATGTTCCTGAACCAGTCACACCACCTTTACCCGGTCCCTCACAACTTGCACATTTCCCCTTCCTTTTTCTTCTGAGAGCACACTTGAAATGTAATGACTATATAATTGCATTTTAGTTTTTATGTGTTATTCATGTTATTGGATATATGCTCAAAGCTCGTAAAAGTAATAGAGCGTTGATATGAACTATGCATAAATAAATGCATACAAAATATACACTTGGTCTAAATGTATACATATCATTTTCAGTTTCTTAAGTATGATAAATGAATTTTTGGTGGGTGCTATTTTGATGTGTTAGATACTGAACATTGCATACAAATTGAAACCTAACCAGGACCACTGTTTTCTATATTGACATTATTTTTTTAGGCACGGGGAGATCAGGGGCTAGATGTAGATAATCAGCATTTACCGATTCTAAAATACCGAATTATACCGATTCGGTATTTTAGAATCGGTAAATGCTATGTAGGTATCCAATCGGTGAATATTACCGAATCTGTAAAATTTTGTAAATACCGAATCGGTATTTACCGATTTGGTATTCCCCATTCATTTCTATGGGCCTTAAGGCCCACAGGAATGAATGGGGATTACCGAATTGGTAAATAGAGATTCGGTAAAAGGGGGGAAACATTAAAGAGTGGGGGGGTGTCACTTTGACACCCAGTTGCACCCCTGAATTGTGTATGGGTGCACATGTGGCCCACATACATGCCCTAAGGGCATGTATGTCTGCCACATGGCACTGTTATTAATTGCATACATTTGCATTTTTTACGGTTTTTGAAATTTACCACCAGCTTATAGTTGGCTAAAATGGGAAAATGGGAAAATCACTCATTTGAGTGCTCCCTACATATCAGTAATTTACCCAATCATCATTTAAGAATTCGGTAATTTACTGATTCCTTAAATTACCGATTCGGTAAATTACTGAATGCTTAATTTAGGCCCCTACATATGAAAAGCCTAATTCCGGACGGTAACAGGCGAAATTCTGTAATTTCTGCAGTTACCGACCGGAATTAGGCTTCCTACATCTGGCCCTAAGTGATTTGCCCAGAATCACAGGATGTTCAGCGTCCTTGCAGAGACTCGAACCTGGTTCCCCAGATTCGAGGTTGACCGCCCTAGCCGTTAGGCCAACTCCTCTCACTTTCTTATATGTGTGTATCACTGTCTTTCTGATTCACAACAAATCCATCCCCACGTACAACTCTTTTATTGCAGATTGGAGTTGCATCTGTGTACAGTCAGTTAAGAAGTAAGTTCACTTCTGACTCTCCCTAAAGCCATTTCCCTCAAGCCAGAAATTGGATGAAGAACACAAATACGACATGTGTGCCTGCCTCCGACCTGCACCCTGACTATTTATCTATCCTTTCAGAGCCTAGAGGGATAGCCCTGAAAGAACAGGTAGATGATGGCATGCACTGCACGCCAAGTGATTGTTGTTTGTTTTGCATGTCAACTCTTCTCCACACACATAAAGTGACTCAAGTCGGGACGGGTCTGGACTCGCTCAGGACCCTTTTGGTACAGTGTTGGACACCATGGCCATACCATACTCACAGTCAGAGTCAGGAGAATCGGAGATAATTAATGGAATAACTCAGGGTGTGAAGATGCTTAATGGTAAACAACACCACCAGACCTACATATCTGTGTAGTAGTGGTGGCAAGTGTGGTGTGACTGACATTTGTGCATTCATTTTTTTCTTAATTTGGAAAATGCTATATTGCTGTGTGTGTGTGTTCAGTGCTGTCTGGCTCAAATTTGAAGCTCAGTGGAGGTTGGGTGGGGGATCCTGCTCATTTTGTTGGAGGTACTGCTGAAAACAGCTATGGTTTAGCCATGCCACCTCTGAAAGTCTTCTTGTTGCCTTTAATTCTACCGTTTAACTTTTCTCCTTGATTTTTCAATATACATTTTGTTTTTCCATCTACAGGCCTGCATTTACCCAGTGCCATACTGGAAATAATAACTCACACTTACCTTACCAAACCGCATCTGCAAGGCACCCAAGATTGACGGACAGATTGTCCAAGGAAGGACCAAGTGGAATACGAACATGCAACTTCCAATTTGATTCATTGTTTTTTCTATAATCATTACATCTATGTGTGTTGTTTATGTTTGATTATATTTGACTTCTACATATACGTTTTAATTTTATTTGCTATCTTTCAGAGGAAGTCCGGTACAACAGAACATCAAATGTGTGTAAGTTGGGTCTCTCTGGGGGCAGACAGGCAATTGCATGATTAATATACTGCCCTGTGCTGATCTAGTTCTACTCGTTAACACTAACTCAAGGTATGATGATGATCTTCTTCTGCTCTAAGTATATATACTATAGCCCATATACTATAGCCCACACTGGCAATGTATAGATTATATTGCCCACCCATGCATAGTATTCAATATTCAGTCAGTCAGTCAGTCAGTCAGTCAAAAACAATGTTTATTTAGACCTTAGTCTTTAAACTTCAATACCCAACAATAAAAAACATTAAAACAGAGATAAATATGTATTCAATAACAAACAATAAAAAAATATTCGTCCATAAATTCTTATTCCTAGATGTGCTTTTTGATGACCCTATTCAGTCTAGGGGCCACAATACTAAATGCAAAAATGTAATTACTCATTAAAATTCTACCTGTATGGCACCTGAATTTTTTTTAGTTCATATTGGGTTAAAATTTATATAATAAATAATCATCATAAAATCACTAAAACCCAGTATAATTGTAAAAATATTATACAATATTTCGCTAGGAGCTTTTTACAGACTTCATATAATTTCCGATTGCAATAGCAATCTCGAGATTAGGCATTTCTGTAAGTCAATCACCTGAGCACGGGAACTTATTTCATATTTTACAAAAACAGGTTTCAGATGCAATTTACGCTGAGGTATAAACGCAATACAGTCTAACAATATGTGCAGCATTTCACCCTTATTGCCCAGCAGGCATTTACAATTCCCATCCGGGTGGAGCCTATTGATCTTCTCCCTATGATTTGTCAGCCAGGGGTTAATGCCTCTCCTAACTCCTAAAATTTGACATCTGAGCAACTTAATCCGAAGGGTGTCCAAGGAGGGGTACCAAGACTCGTGCAGCCAGGCTGCAGTCATAATTGAACTGATGGTTTCAAGCTCAAATAGCCTTGATCAATTGTTCTAGACAGCTCAAGGCCATGTGTCCTGAGATTTTTCTTGGTGAATTCAGCCTGGAGTGACTGTTGGCAAAATCTCACCTTTAAGTTCTCTGCAACCTTAATCATTTTCTTTCTTATCTTCTTGGCCCATTTTAAATTGCTTGATTCGATCTCCTTCCTACACCAGAGGTAGATGTTCTGTGCCCCAACGAGTCCTGTCGTCTCCACAGCCTTAGTAAATTTACTTGGGCCTGTACGCTCCATGAAGTTATACCTAACTCTAATCTGATTGCCTGGACCATTGCTGAACTGGGAAGAGAAAGTAGGGCTTTCAAGCATTTTCCCTCCTCAGAGTCCCAACTATCTTTGCCACTAAGACAAAGTACTTCTGATCCATACAGAACTTGAGGAGGGATCATTTATTTAAACGCCTGTAGCACAGGTCTATATGTCATGTCACCATATTCACTGTTACATTTTTTCAGCCCACACACTGAAATAAAAGATGTTGCTTTCTGGGCTGTCAAATGAGTTTGCCACTTTAAGGAATTTTCAAACCAGACCCCGCTGTATCTATATTATTTTACTACCTCCAATTTTAAGGGGCCTAGATACCAGCTAAAACCTAAATCTCTTTTTCCAAAACATAAGATTTTAGTTTTATCCACAAATACAGTTAGGGACTTTGACACACAGTATTCTTGGAAGACATTTAATTTCTTTTGAAGGCCCATCGCTGTCTGGTCAAAAATCACCAAATCATCTGCATAAAGCAGACATGATAGTTTCAATCCATTCATTTTAGGGCTGGCACTTCTACCAATCTCTATGGCCTTTGGTAGATCAGCAAGAAAAATGGCAAACAACAGAGGGGCCAACACACAGCCTTGCCTAAGTCCATTTCTCATTTGTATTTTTGGAGCTAAGGACCCTTCCTTATCCATGATAATCTGTGCCCAGTTCTCTCTATCTAGTTCTTTAATTAAATCAAAGCTCGTAGCAGTTTCTGACCTGGGCTGTAACCTTCGTGGCTTTTAAACACTCTGGAACATGTTACCCCTGTGGGCTTTACATCGTGGCAGGAGGTGCGCTGCGGGACTGCGAGGACCAGCAGCCCGAGTGCAGGAACATTGCCGGCAGCTGGGACTCTTCCCGCCCACTCCTGATTGCACAGCATAACTACTTGTGGCCCCCGCTTCGCGGGTGCCGCTCGTACCAGTTTCTGACCTGGGCTGTAACCTTCGTGGCTTTTAAACACTGGAACATTTTACCCCTGTGGGCTTTACATCGTGGCAGGAGGTGTGCTGCGGGACTGCGAGGACCAGCAGCCCGAGCGCAGGAACATCGCCGGCACCTGGGACTCTTCCCGCCCACTCCTGATTGCACAGCATAACTGCTCGCGGCCCCCGCTTCGCGGGAGCTGCTCGTAGCAGTTTGTGACCTGGGCAGTAACCTTCTTGGCTTTAAAACACTCTGGAACAATTTACCCCTGTGGGCTTTACATCATGGCAGGAGGTGTGCTGCGGGACTGCGAGGACCAGCAGCCCGAGCACAGGAACATCGCTGGCACCTGAAACTCTTCCCGCCTACTCCTGACTGTATTTAGCAACACCTCCTCCCGCTGTCCTCGGGACGCTCGCGGGCACGCGCCGGGCGAAGCCCGGGCCAATGGCGGGCCCGTTGTAGCCCGTTCGAGCCTGAGAGAGACTGGACCAGGCCCACCCTCTGTCATTTGCTGTGGAAACAGGTAGTATTCCTGGCACAATAGTAACCCCGCCTATAGATTTAAATATCAGTATGTCTATTAGTATGCCGGCACGTGAAAATAGAAGTAACAGCACAAATGCGGGGAAATCACTAACGGGTACTTTGGAAATTTTATTTATAGAGCTAATTCGGTAATTGATCAAGGAATAATCCTTATGGAATGGCGTGTGTCGCAAGATTTTGCGATGGCAAAAAGATCCTCCATGGGCCTTTTTGCGACAGCTGGTACGCCCGATCATTCCTCAAAAGAAAATCCCTCCAAAACCCAAGCCCTCATACATTGCCCTTCTATCACCCACGAATGTGTGAACAATACGTTTAGAAATAGCTTACAATCATCAGAAACATTAAAGGTTGTCCAACTTTCCATGGGTACTAATTCACCAGAGATACCGAACACCTGAAAATTAAGGGAGAGAAGTGAGGGCGCAATCCCTAAGAGAAAGAGAGCTAACACGATAAATACTGGAGGTAGGCAACCTAAGGTAGTTAAAGAGTGATATTTCGTCTAAGTTAATAGGAGAAAATAGTAGTAAGACCCCGACAAGGCACGCCCCTCATTCTCCGGTTAAATCAAACCAAGATCTATTTGCCGGAGGTGATGATGACATTGTGGGCAGGATTGAGGTGGAAGATGATCCCTTATTACAAAAACTGGGGGCCCTGTTTAAACTTTCCCTCGAACCCTTAGAATCTAGGGACCTTATTTATGAAGGACCTGCGCCGCCGATGCGTCACTTTTTCCCATGTTAAAAGTGACGCACCAGCGGCGCAAGTCCTTCATAAATAAGGCCCTAGACTTTTACGTATTGAGAAACAGCTCTCCCAGTTAGAACAGACCACCAGGGGCTTGTCACATGTTATACAAATAAAAAGGCCATGCCTGGGTACTGTTCATTTAAATAAGGCTCTTGAAGAGCAAGTTGTTCATAATCCTCCTCCCCCGGTTCAGAAATAGGTCTCAAATACTCCTATTGCATCTATGTTAATAACTCCTGTAGAATCCGCTAAAACCAGCTTGCATCCTATGGGAGGACTTATTCCATCTAAAGTACATCATAGAGAGTCCCGTGGGGTTTTAACAGGAGGGAAACACCAGGAGGGCTTCAGTTTCAATTTACCACCAGAAACCAGCCCGTACCTGGTTGTACTGACCGGAGTCCCAGAATTAGATAATTCCATTCATGAATCATATATGTCTCTGAAAAACAAGGTGACATACTGGCTCAATACATATCGCACACTACCTCCACCTGTCACGAGTGAGATATTGATGGTGCGGAGAATTCCCTGGTTGGGAAACAGCCCAAAAACAATCCTGGGGGATTGTGTGTTGGTAAATTTTAGGGATCCCCGTACAGTTGAATACATCTGCACTTAGGGTAACCAAAACACAGGATCAACCATAGAAGCCCGACCACTCTCGTATTTTTACCCAGCAACCAACTTACCCGATCCTGGTGGCGATTGGACAAGGGTTACGAAATTTGCTCGTGACAGAAGGGAAAATAGAGGACATGTATCAGGATCTGACTGGAGAGAGATACCAATTCAAAATAGGTTTAGTGGTCTAGATCTGGTAGACTGACTACATCTTAGTAGAGAACATAGAACAACTAAGGAGGAGCGAGGATATAAAAAAACCCCAAACTGCCATATTATAAGAGAGAATTGTGACCCAATGGTTATTATCCAGGAGGTTCCGCAAAATATACATGTTAAATTGGTTGAAGGGGGTTCTAGGCAAGCCTTTGATGGTGACAAGTATATAGCAGACAACCTCTGCAACTTGCTTTCTCCGCACTTAACTGTCGACCAAGAACAATCTTTTATACACCAACAACAGGACCCAGAAGTTAGCCTGGTTCATATAACTTATGATACTAGTTTAGCTTCCTCTAAGAGGGATAAAGCTATAAGTAAGCCCATAGACAAGAGTGATATTCTAACATTTCTTTCCTGGAATATAGCGGGTATATCTAGTAAACTAAATGATCCAATGTTTATGCCTCTCATGAATACATTTTCTATTATCTGCCTACAAGAGTTTTGGGAGCGGGAAGCCATTCATATAAATGGTTTTCGAACCTTTCACACACCCGCTAAGCATACAACGAGGGGCAGACATTCCGGGGGGCTTTGTATTTATATATCAAGCACTGCAAATATAACGCTTAAAAAATATAGTAGGGGACAAAATTATTATTAATCTCTGATATTTAGTGTGGGAGGAAATCAAAATATTAATTTGATTAATTTCTATAATAATATCTTAAAGACTTAATAAATGTTTTAGATGATATCACATGATGTATGCAAAATACTCGCAATGACTCGTCGAAGGGGTCTTGTGTGATTTGGGCGGGTGATTTTAATTGTCATTTGTGTACAAATAGTAATTCAGGCGTGTGCGGATTGAATAACCTAGAAGGGGATCCTCGTACCAACTTCGCACACACTACCGCTGGGAAGCTTTTTAACACTTTACTTTTTTCACAAGACCTGGGTTTTGCTAATGAATTATGCAATCCGCGAGTGGTTCTTAATCCCACTTTTAGTGGCAGGGGATGTAATTCACTGATCGATTTCATTTTGGTATCAAACAGCTATTATTGTAATGTTCTTAGATTTGAAACAGGTGACATCGCATTAAGTGACCATTTCCCTATTAGCCTGTTCCAAGATTTTTCCTCTAAAAATAGTAAGAAAAATGACGTTATAGATAATCTATATAGCCACAGGTTAACCCTAGCTAAATTAAACGGTTACTCCATAAAATGGAATAGAGTAGACCCTGTTGATTTTCTTGAAGTCTTAGTGGCATCTCAGAAGAAATAAGCAAGGCCCTTTCTGGTACTCTGAAGAAGAGTTCTGGAAAAAAGGTTAAGGGTTGGTTCAACTTAGACTGCAGGAAAGCGCACGCAGTCTTTTTTTTTTTTTAAATATATTTTTATTGCAGGAATCAGTAAATCGTTACATAATCGACCAGCATTATATCACAAGCAATATCAGCGAGATACAACCCTCCGTCCCCGCGCCGTAAGTTTCTTACACAGCCATCCGGCCCACAACCCTGGGGTCGGGCGGCGAAATTCAATGGGGGCTCAGAAGGATGTCGGAGCTGGTCCGGATGATCCACTGTCAGTCATCTGCTTTTCCAAACAAGCCTATAAACCCAAAAGGAAAACCCCACCCACAAAACACTACTAACCAAAGAAAACCCCACCCAACCCCGCCATCAGCGCCTGGGAACAACCGCAACAGGATCTGCTATGGGACCCGCGGGGAAAGCAACAGGACTAACAGTGCAATCGTTTATCGGGACATGGGGCGAGCCGCTTCTTCACCTTCAGAGTCGCTGGGGGCGCAATAATCCCTAAGGGCCTGCACTAATGTTTCCCACTCCAACGCTGCCTCCTGCGCCTTCTCATTACGCTGCCTCCAAGCTAGCTGGTATCTCAGCGTGCTCTCCCCCGCCGCCCACTTCAAGAGCTCGCTGTGCCACCGGCTTCCTGACGGACCAACTCGTGCCTTCCAGTTCCTGGTCACCTCTCGTTTAGCAAGGAGGAGCCCTAGGTCGATAAATTTGCTGGAAATTTTATTCTTGGGGGTATGAGGGAACCAGTGTAGGAGTCCCACCGCCGCGTCAAATGATGAGGACCTCCCCGTCACCTCCTCCAGGGTCTTCCCCACTTCTACCCAGTAGGATGACAATCCCGGGCAGGCCCATAGCATGTGGAGGAGGTCCGCCTCCTGGGCTGGGCACCTAGGGCAATCCGCCGAATTCGTGGCAAAATATCGCCTAATTTTCCCCGGGGTCAGATATGCTCTATGGAGCACGTAATAGTGGACTAGCTGAAAGCGGGCGTGTCGTGTGCCCTTCCAGGCTCGCCGCATCAACTGGGACCAGGTCGTCTCCGGGATCTCCCTGCCAATGTCCTCCTCCCAGCGGTTTCTCAAAGTAGTGAGAGGAGCCAATCCCTCGTTGATCAGTCTGCCGTAAAGGCAAGTGACCGCCTTCACCGTGCCCGCAGACATCATCACGTATTGGCACACCGGAGATAAAGTGGGTTCCTCCTGCCCGCTTTTCCAGTGCGCTTGGATCGCTCGGACAATGGCCGAGTGCAGCAGAAAGTCGCCACGGGGGATCTCGAAGCGATCAATAAGCTCCTGAAATGGCAAGAGCGCCCCGTCCTCATACAGATCCCCAACTAGCTGTAAGCCGGCGTCCTCCCAGGCCGCCAATCGTGACCAATCACCGCCATGGGGGAGGGCCGTCAGCATCCCCAAAGGTATTTCGGGCGCATACGGTGTTCTCAGATGGCCTCGGGCGTGAGCTCGGTTCCAACACAGGCGAACGGTCCGCTCCTCCAGCGACAAGTCCCGTAGGGCCAAACGTTGTCGCAGCTCTATGAAGGAGAGAACATGCCTGGCCATACCCGTCCCCCTTCTGTCCTCCGGGCCCCGGAATTCCCGGGCTATCTCCTGGGTGAAGGTCTGGAGCTGCGCCGCCAAATAATACTTTTCAAAGTCCGGCACCGCAAGCCCACCCTCATCTTTCGGCCTCATCAGGGTCTTGAGGGCCACCCGTCGGCGGCCCGAGCCCCAGAGGAATCCGACTATCATAGATCTTAGTAGTCGAAACGTGGCCGGAGGGACCCAGATCGGCAGTGTCTGGAAGTGATATAACAGCCGGGGAAGCGCCACCATTTTAAGCAAAG
The DNA here is from genome assembly GCF_964263255.1 of Lissotriton vulgaris. Classification (NCBI taxonomy): domain Eukaryota; kingdom Metazoa; phylum Chordata; class Amphibia; order Caudata; family Salamandridae; genus Lissotriton; species Lissotriton vulgaris. Next base: position 20,280 of record NW_028242247.1, read on the forward strand.
CGATCCGCCCTGCCACCGAGAGCGGCAGCGTGGCCCAGAAGTCCATACAGCCTCGAAGTGCTCGAGTGCTGCGGGCAATGTTCCCATCCAGGAGGTCGGATGGGTCGTGATAGACGTATACCCCCAGGTACTTAAAGCAGTCGGGTTCCCATCTGATCTCCCTACTTAGAGTAGGGGCGGGGGCGCCCTTGCGAACCGGGAAAAGACAGGTCTTAGACCAATTCACCCGGAGGCCCGAGACCTCCCCAAACTCCGTGAGCGCCGTCGCCGCTCCATGTAGGGCGGCGAGCGGGTCCTCTAGGAAGAGCAACAGGTCGTCTGCATACAGCGAAACGTAGTGCGGACCCGAAGGAGTCCACAGGCCCGTATAATGGGCTCCCGATCGAAGATGCAGCGCGAGGGGCTCCACCGCCAGCGCAAAGAGAAGTGGGGACAACGAACACCCCTGCCTCATCCCTCGTTCCACCGGATATTGTGAGGAAATCAGTGGTCCCGCCCGAACCCTGGCCGATGCAGAGGCATAGAGAACCGTGGTCCATCTGACGAAGCCCTCACCGAGGCCGAATCTCCGTAGCACAGTGCAAAGGTAGTCCCATTCCAGGCTATCAAAAGCCTTCTCTAGGTCCACCGATAAGACAACCGGGGACGGGGCATCCACAAACGGCTCCCCTAGCAAGCGGAACAACCTGCGAATGTTCATAGTCGTGTTACGCCTAGGGATAAAACCAGCTTGGTCCTCATGCACCAGGGAGCTTGGAGTTCTGGACTTTTTGGTTCCGTCCAGAGGTGTCAGGGTACAACACCCAAAGACCCCGGAGTTCCACCTGCCTTGGTGCACAAATGAACAGAAACACGGGCTTCTCGATGGTGGCGTCAAAGACCAAAGGTTTATTACTGCAGGGACACAGAAGTCACAGATACTACACACGGGCAGTAATCAGGAGCCTGTTCAATTTGTACAAAGAGGGCTGCTCCTTATATACTGTTTTTTTATGCTAGGGGCAAATTCTTTACATGTAATACATTCCCAAAACCTTTGTGTCTAAAACAATAAATATTTGGTGTTACACAGGAACCGTCGATAATATCTGAGGCCAAACATTGCGAAGAGAGGGGTTCCCACTAGTCTGTCACAATTCCCTGTCAATATTGCATTCAGGACCCGGACCGCCTCATCGTAAAGTTCGTTACCTCCCCCTAATAAAGATTCAGAAAGAAAGAAACAGAGCCAGGTGTGGAAGATAGAAAAGTGGGATAAGGGATGTTTGTGGGTTGTAAATGGGCAAGGCTACCGGCTTCGGCCGCCTAATCATGATCAGGTACAATGGACACGAAGACCAGTTTGGCAGGACTGGCCTCGGGCAGAGGAGGCAGCCTTTGTCGGGTCATGCAGCTACAGCGTGATCTGGTTTAAGGTGCACGTGTCATGAAAGAGGTGAATCTCCGGCTAAGGTTACGTGTCCTTAATCGAAATGAAGTGATCAGAGGCTATTGCATATGTGAGGGCAAGAATCACAAAATGGCGGCCATGATCTAAGATGGATGCCATGGGTAGATCAGAAATGTGTTTATAAAAGGAGTGCTCTTGCTCGTAGCGTAGCGAAAACACCAGGATATACTAAATGGATCATTTGCGGTTCACTGATACCCATATTATGTATATCCGACAAACTTGAAAACACGGGTTCAAGTCGTCACGGAACCGTCACGGAACCTCAGACCCTCCTTTTGCCCTTACATAGGCAATTACTCAGTCTATGTCAGAATCTAGTTCTATGCTCATCAGGTCAGTGACATGCTGTTGTATCATCATCCTTTCTCGTGTCTTTTCTCCGAACGCAGGTGGTTTTCTGAGACAAGTTGCAGCACAAAGACTACACAGAGCAGGACCACACTGGATAATCAGACAACATGAGAATAGGAATACTAAGATGACACCAATGACCATTAGAACCTTCCATCCCCACGCTGATATCAGAGTCCAAAACCACTCCATGAAGGACCAGTTTCCCTTGTCTACATGTATGGAGTCTGAAATCTTGTGCAACTTAGAGATCGCCTCATAGACTGTTGGAGCATTATTAGGAATAAAGACACAGCAGCTCGATTGGATCATTCTGCATACCCCACCTCGATCTGCAAGTATAACGTCTAGAACCATACGGTTCTGCAACGTCATGAGCCTATCCGCCTGAAGCTCAGCTGTCAGATTGCTAAGGGCACCAGCAGTTTCGGTAATAGTAGATTCAACTACCCGTGTTAGCTGACGTATGTTTCTACTATTGGCCATAGGTCCCCAGAACGGAAGGAAGCCTTTGAAGAAGTCTCCAGCTTCCTGACCAGCGGTATCTTCCTTGCTGAAGACACCTCTCGCTATTCTGAGTCTGTGGTAATCAGATGAAGCAGTGTATGTCGGAGGTAACAATCGAGCAATATAACATGATCCTGAAAAGTCGGCAGGCAACCATGTATAAGCTCTGTCTCGACAAATGAAGTAGGTACCCCTAGCAGTAAGAAAGGCAGGGGAAGAGTTAGCCGGAAACACATAAGTCTCTACGCACTCACTCCTCCCTAGCTGAGCTCTCGGATTTCTCCCATTACCTTGCAAACAGACCTGACCTCGGTGAGGTACGACCCAGATTGGAGTTGAGCTTTTACGCTTGCTTTCTCCTAAACTAAGGCGATACTCTGAAGTATTCCAACTTAAATATACTCGCAATTCGTCTCTAGGGTAAGATGGAGTATTATTGACGTCCTTGACCATGTCAATAATTCCCTGGACTAAGGCTTTGTTAGCAGAGTTATATTTAGTGGAACGCGGTGGACGTGGAGGATAGGTTTCAAGGGCATAAGCAAAGATGGTTTGGAAGGCCTGAAATGATCCATTATAGCTGTAAGGCAAAACCAGATAGGGAATACCTTTATCCATAGTGTGGGGTATCAAGCCACACACCCAGCAGTCTGTAGTGTTAACTACCAGTTGGTGTTGGTGCAAGAGCTGTACAAAAGTGTTGTTGATGAACTCTGAGCGTCTGGCTTGCTCATGTTCCGGAAATGAGTGAAAGGAGTGTATAGAAGAAACAGTAGAAATAGCAGGATCAAGGGGAGGTACTGTAGAAACTGGCACAAAAATCAAATTTATGCTAAAGACGATTCCACCCACCAATGTTGCTAAAACAATCAAAAATGTAATGGCACATTGCATCAGAAAACATTTGCTATGAAGAATTCTATTAAGTCTGTTTCTGCGAACATAAATCACATTTTCTCGTTGCAGCGCAGGAAGCTCCATCTTCTACAATCCGCTCGCGACCACTGATGATGTGTACGTAGATGAAAATGCCTCTATCAGCCCTGGGAGTTCCCAGAACCAACAGAAAGATCGACCTTGTGTCAGACCCCTGCAAATTCAAACTAGGCACACAGCCACGACCCTACGGCTACCCAGACGGCAAGGCAATTTAAAAACAATAAACAATAGCAAACTTCCTGGCTGAAGGCAAAAGTTCAATGTATATATATATATGTCAAAATCACAATATGCAGTTGCCTGCTTTATTTGTCCGTTTTATGGCTTCTTAGGTTATATTTCTGCTTCGCTGGTACTGTTTGATCGGAAAATAGTGTATCACTAGCAGCTGTTGCAGAGTTTAAGTTCGCAGATAACAAATTTTCTTCTGATGCTGGAGACAAATGTTCAATGTTCAAAGGAGTCTTTTCAGGAGGAGAGTCAGGTTTCAAAGTGTCAGTAATCAATTCGGCATCGCTGAAAGAGATGAACTTCGGTGTGATTTCAGATTCGGAGGCACCAATTCCCTTTTTCACCCAGTCGTCGTAAGGGAGCGGCAACGGAACACGCTTTACGTGAGAAGCGTGAATCCAGTGTTTGCGGCCAGCTACACGGACCGCTGTCCTCGTCGCCAGTAAGATCTGAAAAGGCCCCACAAATCTTGGTTGAAGGTTCTTCGTCCTCGCGAAGTTCTTTATTACGATGAAATCACCCGGTTTCAGCTGGTGCCCTGGACTCTCCGGAGGTTTTGGCAAGGCATCGAAAACCTGTTGATGAATAAGACTCAATTTAGCAGTCAAGTCGTAAAGGTAGTCTATCAACATAGGATATTCAATGGAGCAAAATTGTTTAGGCCTTGGCACACCCCAGATATTTGCCGGGCGGCCAAACACAATCTCGTATGGACTAAGCCCTATTCTAGAATGTACTGTTGCTCTCGTTGATAACAAGGCCAAAGGAAGTGCATCTGGCCAGGCTAAACCTGTGGATGCTTGTATTTTGGCTATTTTAAGCTTGAGTGTGCCATTGTAACCCTCGACTAAACCAGCAGACTGGGGATGGTTTGCACTGTGAAATTTCTGTTTCAACCCTAGGCCGGCACACACACTCTGCATAACTTTCCCTATAAACTCACTTCCGTTATCTGACCATACAATCCGTGGCATTCCATACCTAGGGAAAAATTCCTTGAGAAGAATTTTGGCAGTAGATAGGGCAGTGTTGTCCTTTAGTGGGTATGCTTCTATCCACCTGGAAAAAGCACAAACTACCACCAGGACGTACTTTAGATTGTTGCAGCGTTCCATGTGAATGAAGTCTAACTGAATCACTTCAAAGGGGCAGGAAGGAGGAGCGAAATGACCAGCTGGAGTTGGAGTTCCCTTGCCAGGATTATGCATCAAGCACACCATACAATTTTTCACCACTCTCTCTGCACACTTACTGATTCCCTCATTCTTCCAGACCGGAGCCAACATCTTACATATCCCTTTAGAACTTATATGCGCTACTCCATGCGCCATCGTCACTACTGCAAGCACATACGCATCGGGCAACATCCAACGCTGCTGTTCTGTCAAATCAATCCAACATCCATTCGAGTCCAACTTGCCCGTACTTTCTCTCCATACACGTTTCTCTTCCTCAGTCGCTTCTTTCTGAATCTCTTTCACACTTTCCATAGTATCCTCACACATTCCAGACTCAGCAATCCACCTTGCAGACGTAGCAACATACATTCTGCTCATCGTGTCTCTAGCTGTCTGTTTAGCTATTTCGTCAGCAAAAGCATTCCCACGACCAACATCATCCGTGATTGCTTTATGAGCACTGCACTTCACAATCGCAACTTCAGTCGGCAAGGTTAGAGATTCCAACAAGTCGTTAACTAGCTGACCATGTTGGATCTTAGTCCCATGGGACGTAATGAAACCTCTTTCTCTCCACAACCGGCCAAAACTATGGGCCACGCCAAATGCGTACTGACTATCTGTAAACACATTCACTCTCTTTCCCTCAGCTAAAACACACGCTCTCGTTAGAGCTATTAATTCTGCAGCTTGGGCAGAATTCTGGCTTACTCTTGCAGTCTCCACAATTGTCTTCAAAGTCGTTACTGCGTAGGCAGCAGTCACATCACCATTCTCCAATTTAAAACATGACCCGTCCACATACAGCGTACCATCCGGATCTGATAGCGGAGTATCCTTCAAATCGATACGTCCTTTTGTCTCTTCCTCCGTTTTAAAATAGCAGTCATGTGGCTCAGAATCACTCGACTCTTGATCAGTCGGCAACAATGTTGCTGGATTCAATACATTGCATCTTTTGATCTGAATATGACTCGCTAGTAATGTCAGCTCGTAACCAGATAATCTCGCACTAGTCAGGTGTTGAGTCTTTGTTCGGTTCATGAGTGTATCCACTGCATGAGGAACCATGACCACTAGCATATTGTTCATCACCAAACCAGCAGATTGTCGAATGGAAGCTGCAGCTGCTGCTGTAGCTCTCAAACAACTAGGCAACGCTCTAGCTACCGGATCTAATGTTGATGAGAAATACGCACAAGGGCGTTGTTTGTCACCAAATTTCTGTGTCAGAACACTCAACGCGCAACCTTCTCTTTCGTGAACGTAGAGCGTGAATGGCTTACTGTAATCAGGTGTACCCAATACAGGAGCTGAACACAATGCTTTTCGTAATTCAGTAAAACTCTCTTGACATTCATCAGACCATGGCACCGGACTCGGAACATTTTTCCCAGTCAAAGCTACCAATGGTTTTGCTAAAAGAGAAAAATTTGGAATCCACTGCCTACAGTAAGAGGTAATACCTAGGAAGGCACGTACTTCTCTCTGTGTGCGTGGAACACTCATCTGCGTAATGGCTTTTATTCTTTCTGGGGTCAACTTCCTTCCCTCCTTTGACAAGAGATGACCTAGGTAGGTCACTTCTTGGCAGCAGTATTGCATCTTGGAAGGAGACACCTTATGATTCAATTTAGACAAATGATGCAATAGGGAAATTGTAGCTGCTTTGCAAGTTTCCTTGTCATCGGCAGCCACTAAAAGATCGTCTACGTACTGTACAAGGGCAGAACCTGGAGGAAGGACAAAAGAATCTAACTGGCTTTTTAATGCTTGACTATAAATGGATGGACTTTCACAATAGCCTTGTGGAGCGCGTTTAAATCTGAAACTGCGACCTCCTAGACAGAAGCCAAAAATATCCCTACTTTCTTCGGCTATCGGAATGCTGAAAAAGGCATTCTTTAGGTCAATGACTGAGAACCATGTAGCTGTGGCAGGAATCAATGTTAACAAGGCAGTAATGTCTGGCACTACAGGAAACTGTGGGACTACGATCTTATTAACTTCTCTAAGGTCTATGACAAACCTATATACTGGAGGTTTTGTAGGATCAGTTCGCTTCAGAATCGGTAAGACAGGACTGTTACAGACATTTCCTCTAGTTTCCTCAACCACACCCTTCTTAATCAAGTCTTGCACAATCAATAAAAGTGCACGCTCACCTTCACTCGAGATTTTATATTGGGGAATTCTTGGAAATTTCACATTTGCTTTCAAAGTTACCACATACGGTGGAATTTCTAGGAGACCTACATCGTTAGGACCAGTCGCCCAAAGAGAATCAGGGAGTGAACGTAGCTCCGGCGGGAGTGCATCCATTGACAAGTACATCGGAGAGATGATATTTTTACCCAACGTAAGCTGTACTCCTTCCGGGGAACAGTACAATGTCGCATATAGTCGTTTTAACAAATCTAAACCAAGCAGATTTTCATTACAACCTGTCGTCAAAATCAGGGGTGCTTTCAATTGGCACGGTCCAACAGAAATGGACAAAGGACCAGATATCGGGTTGTAAACGGGGGCGCCTGAAAAACCTACGGAAACATTTGTTGAGCCAGACAAAGGTGCGCCAGGGAGTTTCGCATGAATGATAGAACTTTTTGCGGCACCAGTATCCAACAGAAACGGTTCGACTACACCTGATGTTGCTACTGCGACATAAGGCCCACTCTGATCCACTGGAACTGATACTACTCCCTCTCTCTGTCCATGGCTGTCCTAGTACCCATTTTGCTGAAAACCCTCATCTACTTCATTATAGTCTTCAACAAGATACTGTTGAGATCTATTTTGCTGAGCAGATTGTCCATTTCGCTGATCAAAGTGATTGGAGGGACGATCATTCGTTTGTGGAGGCATAGCACCTCGTCCTCGTCCTCTAGAATTCTGCACAAAACCACCACGACCTCTCTGAGCTGCTGCTGCATTATTTTGCGCTAAGATCGGACATTCGTTTTTATAGTGACCCTCTTTCTTGCAGTACGCACACTGATTCCACTGATATTGAGGTCTTGATGAACTATAATCTGTCCTTTGGTATGAACCTTGCTGCGTATTAGTCTGATTCGCGCGAGGCGGATACGCCTGCTGCAAAAGAACTTTAGTTTTTAAATCTTTCGTTTTCTTCTCTGATTTCTCCTTTTCCTCTTTATCTCTATTTTCGTAGTATTGTGCAGTCGCAAGTATTTGCGCTGTCGTAGATACAGCCCACGCACTTTCCGAATCCTTTAGTTTATTGCATAATTCAGGTAACAGATTATGCACAAATTTATCTACAAACAGTCTTTGCCCTCCTTCTGTACTCATGTCCTGACCACTATGATCCACAAAAGTCTCTTCGAATCTCGTGAAGAAGTCGGAGACACTTTCGTCTTTCTTCTGCCTGCATGCTGACAATTTGTCCCAATTAACACGCAATGCTGGCATCAGAGTCTTCATTAGATCAATTATTCTACCTGGCAGATTAGCAATCAGAGGTTCGGGTTTCGCACCACCTATTTGCTGACCATCTGCTGCAGTGATAGCTGCCCAATCACCACCTAAGGCAGCTTGATGATCCTCCCTACGAATTTTAGCCCACACTGGTTGCGGAACTACATTACCAAACAACATATCGATGTCGGCTAGGTTCATTATACAAGCCTCAACTGTCTGTGATAATTCCTTGTAATATCCGGCCGGATTCTTACGTGGATCTGGCAAGGCCTGTTTCACCGCTAACACTTCAGCTCGCTTCCATGGAATGTGTATCCACACTCGTTGGAACTGCGCTGGAGCAGCCGCAATACCAGCAACCGCATCAGCTTGAATAGCTTCGCGCCAAATCGGAGGAACTTCCCTCATCGGATATTGGCGACTTAGCTTTATTTTACCTTTTTCTAAATCTCTCGGTGAACGAAGAGATGGATCATTCCTAAAACTTAAAATAAGTTCCATCGCTTCCTTTATTTTCTCACCCACTATCATTCCAGCAGCGAACTCCTTTTGAACCCTAATTAAATCTTCCAAATCTGATTCGACATCGTCTTCTTCTATCTCTTCACGTAACAACGAGCACATCTCATCAAAGACGTACCGTTGCGTTGGTTCCCCCCACTGCATAAATGTGTCTAACACATCTCTCGCATTATATCTTCTACTCTTCGAAATCCATCTGAGAGCCGTGGAATCTAAAATTCCCCGTTCCTCAGTACTTGGAAGCTGACTACGTCTCTGAACAGAGTCAGTAGTAGGAGTCTTAATTAAAGTTTTATATAAAGGAGACAGCATATTAGTAACAGAATCAGTGATTCTTCGACGAACAGAAAGTGGAGTTAGCACACTCGCAGACATAGAGAATGCAGTAGAGGTAGGAATAGATGATGAAACAGTAGGAGTATCGAGAAAAATAGTTTCTGGAGCAGTAGGTACAGGAGCTGGCAGTGTAGGAAGAGGAGGAGCTGTAGGAACATTCACATTCATCACAGGAGGTACAGGAACTTGATTCTGAGGGATAGGAGCAGGAACACCAGGTTGTCCAGCAACCGGCAATTGAACATTCGGGACAGGCTGAGCCGTAGCACTTTGTGCATACGGTGGAGGTGACCTTAACAGATAAGATAACAGCGGATCGTTTTCGGAATCCTCCAGTATCTTAGCCATTTTCGATGGCAAGGCAGGATAGCACTTGTCAATCGCTAAGTTATGCTCTCTAATAGCTACGTCTATGGCCTTTTCACACTCATTAGCTTGCAACTGTTTAGCCGCTTGCTCTAGAGTTAACTCTTCTTGTTCTTTCTGTTCTTTCTTCAACCTTTTCATTTCTCTCTGTTTGGATTCTTTTCGCCAGTAACGGAAAGAATCAAACATTGCCGGCCAGGCTTTCTTCCTGAACAATTTCGCTTCTAGGTTGTCGAGAATCTCTGGTTCAAAACTACCATGCAGTGGCCAACTAAGGACACCATCCTTCTTACAATAACGGACCCATACCTCATTATAAGATATAGGACCCACACCATACTTACAATATAAATCATATAGGGGAGTCCCAATCGGAGGAACCAGACAAGAGTCCTCCAATCGTGAGTCACTGTTGCAACTAAAACAAGACAACATTTTCCGACTTACCATTTTCAGTCAGGAACACAAAACAAACAAACACGGAACAAATATGTGCACTTGAACCAAGAACTTAGGCCTACCAAAACGAACTGATGTATCGATACCCAAACTAAACCAAATAGATTATCGTAACTAGAACAACCAGTGATAATCTGACAAAACCAAACCAAACCAAGAACCGATCAAGGATTTTTAACAATCCTCACAAAGTAACCAGCCAGCTATCACTAAATACTTAACTGTGTCACTGAAGACGTCACCAAGGAGAAACCCGTCACGTTTCGCCGTACTAAGGACTGCACCACTTTGGGTCCAAGACAGGGCGACGGTCAAGGCAACGGCCCACTGCAGCCGTCCTGAACGGGAAACCCTTGTGGAAGAGAACTTCGGGCCACTTTTGCGATATGCCGGGATCGATGAAGTGGGGCGCCTCCCTCAGGAATCTTCACACGAAGCTTCTCGAACTCTTCAGGCTTTTGGACCGGTACCGAATGACGTCGCCCCACGTTGGGCGCCAATTGGAGTTCTGGACTTTTTGGTTCCGTCCAGAGGTGTCAGGGTACAACACCCAAAGACCCCGGAGTTCCACCTGCCTTGGTGCACAAATGAACAGAAACACGGGCTTCTCGATGGTGGCGTCAAAGACCAAAGGTTTATTACTGCAGGGACACAGAAGTCACAGATACTACACACGGGCAGTAATCAGGAGCCCGTTCAATTTGTACAAAGAGGGCTGCTCCTTATATACTGTTTTTTTATGCTAGGGGCAAATTCTTTACATGTAATACATTCCCAAAACCTTTGTGTCTAAAACAATAAATATTTGGTGTTACACAGGAACCGTCGATAATATCTGAGGCCAAACATTGCGAAGAGAGGGGTTCCCACTAGTCTGTCACAATTCCCTGTCAATATTGCATTCAGGACCCGGACCGCCTCATCGTAAAGTTCGTTACCTCCCCCTAATAAAGATTCAGAAAGAAAGAAACAGAGCCAGGTGTGGAAGATAGAAAAGTGGGATAAGGGATGTTTGTGGGTTGTAAATGGGCAAGGCTACCGGCTTCGGCTGCCTAATCATGATCAGGTACAATGGACACGAAGACCAGTTTGGCAGGACTGGCCTCGGGCAGAGGAGGCAGCCTTTGTCGGGTCATGCAGCTACAGCGTGATCTGGTTTAAGGTGCACGTGTCATGAAAGAGGTGAATCTCCGGCTAAGGTTACGTGTCCTTAATCGAAATGAAGTGATCAGAGGCTATTGCATATGTGAGGGCAAGAATCACAAAATGGCGGCCATGATCTAAGATGGATGCCATGGGTAGATCAGAAATGTGTTTATAAAAGGAGTGCTCTTGCTCGTAGCGTAGCGAAAACACCAGGATATACTAAATGGATCATTTGCGGTTCACTGATACCCATATTATGTATATCCGACAAACTTGAAAACACGGGTTCAAGTCGTCACGGAACCGTCACGAAACCTCAAGCTCATGTGTCCCAGCAGCCTCGAGGCCAAGATACTGCTCAGTATTTTATAGTCAACCGTCAGCATCGATAAGGGACGGTAAGACCCCGGGTCGGACGAGTCCCTTCCTGGCTTGAGGAGAGGAACCACCAACGCCTCACACATCGAGCTCGGGAGCCGCCCGAGCCTCTTCGCCTCTCTGTAGACTACCAATAACCTAGGGGCTAGGAGGTCAGCATAAGCTGCATAAAACTCCACAGGCAGGCCGTCCAGGCCCGGGGTCTTATTCCTCGCCATCCGTTTAATGGCACTGCGGATCTCCCCCAATTCTATGTCGGACCCCAGGGCTTTCGCCACTTCTTGCTCTACTGTTCGGAGTTCCAGTGGCCGTAAATAATTATCGAGCAGGTCAGGGTCTCGGGCTGAGCGACTGCGGTACAAACATTCGTAATAATGCCGGTAGCAGCTGAGAATCTCCGGCTGAGTGTACACCTCGGTTCCGTCTGCCTTACGCATACATGTCGTCAATGAGGACTGACGCGTAGGGTTGGCCAACCATGCCAGCAACGCGCTCGATCTATCCCCCTCCGCGATGGACCGGACCGTATAGGTCTTGTAGTCAAAACAGCGAAGCCGTTCGACCTCCGCCGCCACCGTCTCCCTCGCCTCCGCCGTACGTACCTGTAATTCAGGGCGCCCGGGGCGGCGAATTTCCAGCTCGCGGAGTTTCCGGTCCGCTGCATCTAGGTCGGCGAGGATAACTCGCCTCATGCCTACCTTTTTAGAAATACAGTAACCCCTCACCACTACCTTAAAAGCGTCCCACTCTAACGCTCTCGTACTCGCGGTGCCGCCGTTGGATGCAAAGTACTCTGAGACCTTATCACCTAGGTCCGCCCTGAAAACACTGTCCTCAAGAATCTCGGGCTGTAATTTCCAGGTGGGCACCACCGGCGCCCCGGGGAACCAGCGCAGGTCCAGCAGGAGGGGGTTATGGTCTGAAATGGTTCTGGACAAATATTCAGACCGGACCGCTGCCGAAACCAGTTCGGGCGAGCCAAGAAATCCGTCCAGTCTAACATGCAACTCATGGAGGCTCGAGAAGTAGGAATAGTCCCTAGACGTGGGGTGGTGCGCCCTCCAGATATCCGTTAGACCCCAGTGGGTCTGCCAGTCCTTACGACCCTTAGCCATGCGACGAACCGGAGAATCGGGAAGGGGTGGATGCGAGCGGTCAGTGTCTACATCCACTACTGAGTTGAAATCTCCCCCGAGCAGAAGGGGCCCGGAGAAGAAGTGGGCCAACGAGCCCGATAACCTGGAAAGGAAGGCAGTCTGGTCTATATTAGGAGCGTACACACAGCAAACGTTCAAGTCCCTCCCTCCCAAAGTGCCCGAGATAGCCACGTAACGCCCCTCCGGATCTATCACTGTTTTCGTGACCTGGAAGGGGACCCCAGCTCTAACCCATATCAGCGCCCCTCTGGCATACGCGGAGTACGATGTGAAAAAGACCTGCCCCCTCCATCTACGCTGTAGCGCCGCCCCTTCCGCCTTGTTCAGATGAGTTTCCTGCAGCAGCGCCATTTGCACTCCCCTACGCACTAAATAAGCGTGGACTTTGTGGCGCCTGGACATAGTATGAAGCCCCCGCACGTTCCAAGTAACACATTTCAAGTTAGCAACATCAGCCATTGTCCCATATCGTTCTCGCAAAGTCTCCCCATCTGGGTCCCAACAAAGAAAGGACATCAATCATCCCAGCACTGATGGCGGCCATTTTCCCCAACCAAAACCGAACAACCCAAGAATGAGCAAGACCCCCATCCACCCTCCCCAGAACAGGACCCAAAGAGCACCATCTAGATCCCATCCAAACCATACCCTCCAACAACCCAATAACCCCTACTAATCCTGCGGTCGCCACCGTAGGAAGGCCTTAAGGGCCAGGTGCGGGCCGGGAGGAGGCAGTGGGCCCTCGACGCTCAGGCTACCAGGACTAAAGCAAGCCCAAAACAGTGTCGAAAACCCTCGGGGCAAAAACAGGGCACCCCACCCTCCCTGCCCCAGTTGTCAGCATCAATTGACGGCATCCGCCACCCCCCTGCCGGGCCCCCTCCCAAAATGCGGTAGCTCACCCCGTTACCCCTGTCCATCCAGAAGGTCTTCCACCGATTTCGGTGTGATCACCGGTGTATGGGCGCTATCAGTCACCGAGTCCTCGGAGTCCGTTGGTGCCCCCTCGTCACCCGGGTCTGCTTCCTCCTCAATGGCATTGTCCCGTGAGCCAGATAACGCAGATAACACCTCCAGCACCCCCCTCCGCTCCGTCGACGTCTCTGCAGTTGAGGGCCCCCCCGAGCGGCCTCGGCGACTCCGAATCCTCCTGGATCGCGGTCTCTGTTCAGGCTCCTCCGCCTGCTGGGATGAGGAGCCGAAGCCATCTTTCCCCGCTCTATAAAGCTCGAGCCAGGCACAGACATCCTCTGGGGTGTCAAAGAATTGAGTTTTGTCATCGACAATGATGCGGAGCCTTGCAATATAGAGGAGCGAGTACTGGATGCCCTCGCTCCTGAGCTCGCGCTTGACCGCCAGGAAGGAGAACCGCCTGCGTTGAGTTTCGTAGGTGTAATCTGGGAAGATGTTCACCTGACTGTTCGCCACTTTGAATGGACCATTATGTCTGGCGGCATTGAGGATTAAGTCTCTGTCCCGAAAGTGCAATAACCGCGCCACCACTGGTCTCGGGGCACGTCCCTGCTGCGGTGGCCTCCCCGGGACTCTATGGGCACGCTCCAAGGTGTAGAAGGAGGATAGCCCCTCCGGGGCCACCGTGTCACGGAGCCAGGCCTCCAAGTATGCCACCATGTCGCCATCCTCGATCTTTTCCGGAAGGCCCACCACATGGATGTTGTTCCTCCTGTTGCGGCCTTCCGCATCCTCCGCTCTCTGCTCCAGGGTCGCAATCCGGGATAAGGCATCCTTCATAGTCGCAGCCAAGGTTCGCTGCGCCGGCTCCAAGGTTTTCACCGAGCTCTCCACTTCCTTGACCCGGTCCGAAAGTTTGCCGTGGTCCACTCTAAGGAGACCTAGGCTCGTCGCTACCTGGGCAATGTCCTGCTGGAGGGCCGATCTCGTGGTCGCTATCGCCTCTAAGACGCGGTCAAATTGCTGTTGCATCGATGCACCACCAGAACTCTCTGGGTCCCCTCGTTCCTCTTTGTCCTGGGTCTCCGAGTCTGAGGCGGCTGGGGTAGCCCCCTTGGCTCCTCTAGGTTTCCCCATGTCGCCGGGGGCACTCCGTGCTGGTCCAGGAGCAGGCGTCTCCGAGTGTAGGCTCCGGCTACGACTCTCCCGGTTACTGGACCTCAGATCGAGTACCGGAGATCTCCTTCTCCAGGGCCTGTTGGACCTTCTTCGCCTCGGCTCGCGCCACCACCACGTCGTCCGAGGGCACCAATGAGGAGGCGGAGACAACCGCCTCCAGGTCGGGCAGGCCCGCACAGCCGCTAAAGTCCCGGGGTGAGGGTCACCAACTCCACCGGACGATTTGTGGCGCCAGAGGGTCGTGCCTCCCATGGAAGTGGATTGGCCAGGAAAATTTAGCTAGGTGCGGTGTCGTGAGTGGGGCCACCGCCGGGAACACCAGACGTCCGCGTGCGGGATCCACTATAGCGTGGGCATCCGCCCAGTCACCCATCCGAGTGCATTCTCATTGTAAAAAGTCCGATCTGACCGATATCCAGAACACAGATCACTGGGGGATGGCAAAGCCGGGGGCGAGCCGCCGCCGGTGACGCTCCTCCAGTTCAATGGATCCGGCCAGGGGGACAATGAAGTCCGGGCGCCATGTTGGGTCGCACTCCGCAACTCCGCAAACTTCGGTTTTACGCCGGATCTTCACTCGTTCAGGCCGCGCCAAGGGCCCTGGCAGGTCTCCGTCGGTCCGTTCAGCAGGATGCGGGTCTGGGGTGCCCCGCAGCCTCCGATTTACAGGATAATCACGGGCTCAGTCCCGGAGCCGAGCTCTCAGGCGACCATCGCCATCAGCGCCCAAGCCACGCCCCAGCGCACGCAGTCTTGATGCAAACACTCAAAAGAGAACCGAAAAACCCCCTTGAAGTAAGAAAGGCCAGAGCGACTTACTATTCAGCCATAAAAAAATGGAAGAAGGCACTTAAGCAGGAAGCGTGGCAAGCTCTACACCAAGCCTGCATTTTGAGAGACACCACTGGGTTTTGGAAGGCGGAAAACACACCTTTCTTTGTGGACAGGAACACAGATATTATAGAGATGGCCATCGAGGAAGGTTCCTGGGTAACCCATTTTACTGATATTTATAAAAGAGATGATTTAGCAGGGATTGACCAAGTAGAATTAGCTCAAACGTCCGAGAAGAATTTAAAGGGATTATTTCCATTAGATATTCATTTTACGTGATTTGAAGTTGAAACAGCCATTACTGAAAGTGTCACATGTAAGGCCCCCGGTCCAGACGGGGTTCCTGTGGACATATATAAGACAAATGTGGACTTATGGGCACTCCTTCTGACCAATGTTTTAAACACTAGTAATAAAGAAAGGTTTTTACATTCATGGCAGGAGGCAATCATGGTCCCCATCTTTCAGAAGGGGGACCGAAACAATCCCAAATGTTACAGGCCAATTTCGTTGTTAGACTCTCTGATGAAAGTAGCAGGGGCAGTTATATTAAATAGACTGCAGATATTGGCAGAAGACACAGGAGCCCTCTCAGAGTTTCAGTATGGCTTCAAAGCAGGACTGGGCACTGTGGAACAAGGGTTGAATCTAGCAATAATATCAGAAAACATGTGGCAGTCAAAAAAGGCAATCTTTTTTTAAATTTCGTCGATTTAAGCTTGGCGTTTGATTGCCTGAGCCACGAAATATTTGGGGATACCCTGTTACAATTAGGTATTGATCTTAATATTTTGAATTTTGTTAAAGAACTAATCCAGGGAGCAGGTGCAAAAGTACGCTTTGGTAATGAGGGCCAATGCACCTCAAAATTTCCAATAAAATAAGGAGTACGTCAAGGTTCCATATTAGCACCATTTGTATTTAATCTTTATATAAATGAAGTGGCAACCCATCTAATGGATGAAAAACAGGACTTTCCTCAAATAGGTGGTAATCCTGCCCCCATCTTACTTCACGCCGACGACGGGGTAATCATGGCCAGGACCCAGATTGGCTTACAAAAAGCGCTTAGTTCTTTCTCAGACTATATGAGTAATAGGGGTTTAAAAATTAATATAGGGAAAACTTTTACTATGTGTTTTACACATAAAAGAAATATCCAATGCAAGATTTCCCTAGCGAAGTCTAAGATAGAACAAACCAAAACTTTTTCCTATCTGGGGATTACTTTTGACAGGAATGGGACATGGTCGGCAGCTGCTTACACGAGAAAATTTGCGTTTTCCTATGCGATTGGGGCAGTACAACATTTAGCAAATAAATTAGGGGGTAGACCCGTATACTTTTTGGTGGACATTTATAAATCAAAATGTGTTTCAACTGCAATATATGGTGCAGGAGTTTGGGGGATTGCGGATACCTCTGAGATTCAGCTATGTGAAAACGCTTTCCTCAGATACCTTTTAGCTGTGCCTAAGTCTACCTCCACGTATGTGTGCCACAAGGAACTAGGTCTGGACTATGTCACAGATCTTATTAAAGTGAGTCCTGTATTGTTGTGGCACAAGGTATGAACCTCAAATGAGACGGAATTAAATAGGAACATAATACAGGACTGTCTTAATTTACAGGGGGCTTTAAAGATCGATTGGTTTATTTACGTTAAGGGTTTTCTGAAGGAGATTGGACACCCGGAATTCTTTGACTCCCCGGCCCTGCTAACAACAATGTCGAGAATAAAATTGAAAGAGATTTGCCTGGTTTTGTTAGAGACTAAACGGTGGCAGCTAGATGGAAAAAAGGTCTCAGTGATGGAAAATCAAAACTTCTTAAAGAGACAGGGGATTCAGAAATATTTAGTATACACCCATAGTTGTTATACTAGGATGTTACTGACTCGTTTTAGGGGGGGAACTTCTTTAGGTTAATTACGTTCCCCGAACCGAACATATGGTTAAAAAACTTGATACTTTGCCCCTGTGACGATATCTCACAGCAGTCCCTAGGAATAAGTATTTAAAACTTCTATTGAAACAATGGGGCTTGAGACAATGTAGACTGGCATTATTGAAACTGCGAATGCTAGAAGATGAAATGTCCATGTACCTAGTTGCCATGTTTTTAAAAAGTGTAATTAGATGTAGATCAACAATGAACTGAAACTTTTTTGAGCTGCAATCCGGTATTTTCTTAAGTTTTATATGATTTTTTTTATTAATGTTCATTTTGTATTTTTACTTGTGCTTTTGTGATTTTTCTAAATCAAAATCGAATCAAGCTAATTTTTGACTTTGACTTTGAATTAAATCAAAGAGCACTTCTGGAATATTATACTTTCTAAGGGTTTCCCACAGGCATTTACAATCCACCAGGTCAAATCCTGCCCGGAAGTCAACAAAGCAGCAATACAGCTTCCCATTTTTCTCGATTTACTTCCGTGCAAGGCCCACAGTGCCAAACAGTGATCAATTATCAAAGGGCCGTCATTGAACCCACCTTGCTCTATAGGCACGATTGCACACTCCTCAACCCACTCTTTTAATCTAGTTAAAATTATCTTTGGGAACACTTTTTCCCCGATATCTAAGAGATTAATTAGGCTGTAATTTTTAGGGGCATCCTTGTCACCCTTCTTATGCATCGGTCGGATGACTGCTCCCCTCCAGTTTCTCAGTATTTTTCCTAGCTCTAAAATCCATAAAAATATATGAGATAGAAATTCTGCCGACCATTGTGGCTGGGTTTTCGATATTATTGCAGTCAGGTTATCGGGGCCGGCCGCCTTAGTCAGGTTTAAACTTCCTATTGTTTTGCTAACATTTGTTACTGAAAAGTCTGCGTTTAAGTCCTCTACCAGATCTATCCAATTTAAAGTCTCGTCTATATCCACATCAATTCTGGGGCTGTATAATTCCCTTAAATATTCAACCCATACAGCCTCTCCCACTACACAATTCATTGCCCCCATCGTATGCCGAGCCACTCCTTTTATTAGTTGCCAAAACTGGTGACTATTCTTTGATTCAATAGAATCCAAGAGATTAGCCCAACATTTGTTTTTATATGCTCTTTTTGAATCAGTAATTAACCTTTTATATTCCTTTTTCAGTTTTATAAGGTTTAACGATCCAGACAAATTATAATTAGCTTTGAGGTTCCGTGCTTCTTTCCTTATTTCCCTCTTCTTTGCTAGACATACAGCAGAAGACGCACCCCACCTCCGGAACGTCATAAACAACTCCTTCATGTCAGCCACCTTCCCTGAGAGCTGGAAGCGCACAGAAATCAACGCCCTACTGAAGATACCCACAGCAGACCCTAAAGAACTCAAGAACTTCCTCCCCATCTCTCTCCTTCCCTTCCCGGCGAAAGTCATTGAGAAGACATCAATAAATAGCTGACAGCTTTCCTCGAGGCAAACAACTCGCTCGACCCGTCCCAATCTGGATTTCGAGCCAACCACAGCACAGAGACTGCCCTCATCGCAGCCACCGACTACATCAGGACCCTGATGGACAACGGAGAAACAACCGCCCTCATCCTCCTAGACCTCTCATCAGCCTTTGACACCGTATGCCACCGCACCCTAACAACCCGCCTCCTCAACACTGGGATCCAAGGAAAGGCCCTGGACTGGATCACCTCGTTTCTTACTGACAGAACCCAGAGAGTCCGCCTCCCTCCCTTCCACTCAGCAGCCACCAAGATCATCTGCAGAGTACCCCAAGGATCCTGGCTCAGCCCTACCCTCTTCAATATCTACATGAGCCCCCCTCGCTGCCATCGCACGCAAACACAACATCAACATCATCTCCTACGCCGACGACACCCAACTGATACTCTCCCTCACCAAAGACCCAGACACCACCAAGACCAACCTCCATGAAGGAATGAAGGACGTCCCAGAATGGATGAAGCTCAGTCGACTGAAGCTGAACTCAGACAAAATGGAGGTCCTCATTCTTGGACAATCCACATCCGCCTGGGACGACTCCTGGTGGCCCACAGCACTGGGCTCCGCGCCAACACCTACGGACCACGCACGCAACCTGGGATTCATCCTGGACTCCTCCCTCACGAAGACCTAGCAAGTCAACGCCGTCTCGTCGTCTTGCTTCAACACCCTGCGCATTCTCCGTAAGATCTTTCAGAAAAACAGTCACCCAGGCCCTCGTCATTAGCCGACTGGACTACGGGAACACCCTATACGCAGGAACCACTGCCAAACTTCAGACACGACTTCAGCGCATACAGAACGCCTCCGCACGACTCATCCTCGACATCCCTCGCCACAGCCACATATCCACCCACCTGAGAAACCTGCACTGGCTCCCCATCTGCAAGAGATTCCCGTTCAGGCTCCTCACCCAAGCACACAAAGCGCTACACGACAAGGGCCCCGAATACCTCAACAACCGCCTCTCATTCTACATCCCCACCCGCCAGCTCTGCTCCGCCAGCCTCGCCCTTGCCACCGTCCCACGAATTCGCAGAACCACCACCCGAGGAAGATCCTTTTCCTACCTGGCAGCCAAAACATGGAACTCCCTCCCTGCACACCTACAACTGACCCAGGACCATCTCATCTTCAGAAAACACCTCAAGACCTGGCTATTCGAGCAGTAGCAACACCCCCCTCCCTTCAGCGCCTTGAGACCCTCACGGGTGAGTAGCGCACTCTATAAATGTATTGATTGATTGATTGAAAACCATTTTATTGACCTAACCTGCAGTTTTTGTTGGTTTTTACACCTACTTTTCCTTTTTTTAATTTGACTTGGATACATTACACCACCCGATCGATTTTTCTTTCAAACCAATCCTGTGTATGCCCTCGTGGGCACTTCAAGACTAACCTCTGTTGAAGTATTAACACTTTTTCTATATACTCATCCGCTAGTCTGGTGGTGGCCCGTCTCGAGTACTCTACATTTTGAGTAATTACAGCCTGTCGCTTAATCGAAACCACATCCTGAAACTCAAACTGCAGTGAATTATGGTCACTATTATCCATTTGAGAAACCATAAAGCCCTTCATTAAGGCAAAGTTCCAGGCATGCGTAAAAACATAATCAATTGGGCAGTTTTGGGCACCTATCTTAAATGTTTTCTTTGCTAGGCAGTCCATTTCTGACCTACCAGTTAAACAAAATAGGCCCTTTGTGGCTAGATAGTTTACTAGGCTTAGATCTTGCCGTGAAGAAACACAATCTGGATAGGTTGCCATGCATATATCATAAGCTTCCAAGATTTCTATATGCCTTTGATCAGACTTAAAGGGATTCAGTTTGTGGTTAAAATCACCCATCATAAGAACAATATCAGAGCCATACTTTTCGATCAGATTATCCAGATCTTCTTTGAAAAGCCTCAGCTCTACCCCATATTCGTCTGGAGGCCCCCATTGCAAAACATTTATAAGCACAACATTTTCAAACTTTTTTCTTTGACATTCAGAAGTACTCTACATGCTAAAAGCCATTTACATTTGACGCTTAAGTGTAATACATATTTCACCTTACCAGTAGACAACAGTTTCATCAACCCTCCAGCTGGGCGACCAATGCTTTTTTACTGCGCCTCGCGGTGGAGTTGGCTATAGCCATCAAAAATAGGGGTTTTGTCGCATAGCCATGTTTCTTGGAGACAGATAATATCATTCATCTGGGTTAAGATACTTATACTCCCTTGTTTTATCAAATCTTTACATTCAAGGATACGATTCTAAGGCTATGCGACAACCCATCTTCCTACTCCACATCACCTAAATGTTCGATTTCCTCGCTATAGTGTCAAAAGGGGCCTGTAGGGCTACTCTTTTGATTCCAATTACCCCACATGTCAGAAATATCTGAGTTATTAACTATTATCTTCACATTACCTTCTGATTACCTTCAATTTTTTTCTAGAGGAACATAAGGCGCCCTGTTTTCCGTTTTTTGCTGATTTGTTCAGATGAATATAGACAGAAAACCTTTATTTTCTTGTCTGTATTTTTTTAAAGATATGGATAAAAACGGAACTTGGGTTGCTTTTTGAGCAATTCTAAATACTGTCTGCCATGACTGCCAGGCCAATTAATGTGTGGATTGATAGATAAGAGGAGTTAAAAAATAAAGGAATTTTAGTAAAGAGGCTTTAACAATAGTAGATATGCACAAGGTTGACACTGAAATTTGCATATTTTAGTATAAGTGCACTAATTTATCTTCTGCTGGTGTTCACAGCACTGAAACCTGGCAGGCATTCAAGCATGAGTGCATATTTATTGCTTAAATAACTGTGGGAATATTCTAAATTTAGCTTAATTTTTCCACAAAAACCCAAAATAAATATGGATAAAGTCAGATAAAATTAGCAAAAAACTTAATATGGATAAATACAGACGGAAACTGCAAAAAAAGAAATACCATAAAATCAGGAGCCCTAATCATAGTTATTTGCCAGCATCAATACATCATCCTAGCTCCAGCACTAAAGGTTACGCTTGTCCACTTCATAGCTCAAGTCGACTTCAGTTTATAACTTGTACTAGGCTAGCACACCATTCTGTTTTATTTTACTCTAGCATTGCTTATCATCATGGTTTCTTGTTTGGCAGTCTTCTTCCTGTGTACTGTACTTCTACTACTCATTCCCTAGTCTCCCTTAGGTGACTGACTGTCTAATTTTCTTGTTTAGTAAATACTATTGTCAGAGTCTACTACCACTACCACCACCATGACAACTTGGGAAACCAAACCATCACCATGCAGCCATTGCTTTGCCTAAATAACTATCACAGGTAAGAGAAGAATTGTGGGGAGGCATAATGTATATACTATGAAAATTAATTAATTCATACATCCACACCCTAACGAGTCCATAGGGGTGTTATTTGCAGACTGCATAGACTAGGCGGAGGCACTGACAGTAGTAGGACAAGTGAAGGTACTGCATCAATTTGTTGCTGTGTTTACCACTACCTTCTAGTTTGTAGTCTATTTGTGTCATATTTAGTCTATTGTCTGGGATCCAAATTACATAAAGGTGCTGCTGTTCTTTTGGGCACATAAGTGCTTTTTAAAGTTTTTTTTAGGTTTTAGGGTAGGGGGAGGTCTAAAGGTTAGTCAAAATGTTGTCAGTGAGTTTTGTGAACATTTAGGGCATCATTGCGATGCCAGTTGGATGAGCATCCAACCACCATTGCATCCGGAGTGGGACCATTTAACAAGTATTCGGAGTTACCATCAGCCAGATTAGAAAGCAACTGCTGTTTATGAGGTCGGAAACATCCCCTTTTCAATTGCGGCTTGTGCTGCAGCCTGGAGAAGGGCTGCAGCACAAGCCCCAATAGAAAAAGGGATATTTTAAATGTCCATGCAGCGTGTGTCAGGCAGCATGTGATGCCTGACACACAGTGCATGGTCATTTGGGGTGGCACCACATGTGTCTCCAGGCCACATCGCAGAGGCCTACAGGGGCCTTAATAGTCCATTTACTACAGCATTTCCATGGTGGTCAGACCGCCATGAAAAGACTTTCCCTACCTCAGCGCCTCCACTGACACTGTCTCAATTGTAGGGCGTAGTTCACGAAGTAGCGCTTCGCGAAGCTACGCAAAGTGCACTTCGCACTACGTGAACTTCACGTAGCACTACGCGAGCTGCGTAGTAGCATGTTCGCACTGTGCAAGATGTGTTTTCAATGATTGCACAGTGCGGACAAGCATCCGTCACTGTGCAATCATTGAAAACGGCATCTTGCACAGTGCAAGCTGTAGTTTGCTGCTGCTCGAGTAGATTATTACTCGAGCTGCAGCTTTCTCAACGCGAACTGGTAGTTTCTCATTGAGAGCGGTCGCGAGCATGCGCAACCACTCACAATGAGAAACCTTACCTTCGCGCGTTGAGAATCTCACCGGGATGTCATTTTGCTTGCTCGTGGTCACAAAAATGACGTTCAGGACCGCAAACAAGCAAAAAATGAGCGCTGCACTACGCTACGCTCCACTACGCGTGCTCGCACTGTGCTACGTGCAGCTCGCGTAGTGCGAAGTTGCGCAAACTTCGCACACTCCGCGAGCGTAGCGTAGTGCTTCGCCCAGGGTTAGTCTCCTTGAGCCTGTCGGAGGCAGCAGTCTTCCCCCCTGCCCAAATCTCTCCAACCACCAGTGTCATAATCCAGTAGACAAACCACTCCCTTAGATGTCGGGTGGTACGCCCAACATCGTAATCGGGTCCCAAGTTACATGAATAGTAGTGTTCTTCAACAGTTTGTGATCTTGGGATTTTGTGCACTGTTGTAGTAATGTATTGTTATGTTACGTTACAATGTTTTATGTTACTTATTTTATGATAATTAAGTCAAATGTGTTTTTGTATTTGTAATGTGTTTTTTGGGTGAGTTTTCTTGTTTACTTTGCAGGCTTTTGTCAATGAACCTGTTCTATCATATAACCAATATTTTTAACTCTGATTTCCACATTTTTGTCTTTTTTTATGATTCTAGATCTTTGGATTGATATTTATGATGCCTATTGGATTTGTTTTATTTTTGCATTTTTCGGGACTTTGTGGAAAATATTTTTCCGATTTTGGTGTATTAATATTTTTGACTGTTAATTTGGAGAAAGATCTGCAGTTACAGAACAGTAAGTCATAGTTATTTATTTCTTTGGGTGGGAAATGTTATATTTTATTGTTTGTATAAATAGTTTGTGATTTTTATTTGGAAATGTGGGGCTTAGGTGTTGTATTTATTTAATGTGATGGATTAAATATGTTCTTTGAGCTTTTTGGTTGGTCGGGGTTATATTTTTCATGCAAATAATGTATATATTATTTTATTATCTCAGTCTCTCTGAAGATTGGGGTTTCAGTTAATGTTTAGACTGATTTAATAAATATAATTAATCAAATATAGTGTTGATTATTTATAAGAAAATGATTCGTCATGTCAGTTTAGAATTTGTGGCAGTTTTTTGGGAACTTTGGAGTTTATGGTGCATTTTATTAACGATGTAGCTTGGTGTGCATTCTGTTGGTTTGTTTGCGACATTTAGGTGCAATTTGGGTTACAGATTGCTCAATTCATAGTTGTTGGTAGCTTTGCTCTTTTTTTAATGCTTTTATACATTTATAGAGTGTAGGCTGGGTTCTGCATAGTGTGGATTGGAAGGCAGCCTGCCATAATTCCACTGCATTGTTTCTTTTTGCTTCCTGTGCCAAGGTGCTATTACAGGCATTCCACCATGGTGTTTGGAATTTGGGTTTAGAGTGTTGTGTAGTTCCTATAAACTTATATAGAATCTGCTTGTTTAGACAACATATACTGTAGGATTGGAGTCAGAATGATTCTAGACACCCTTACCGAATATGTTAGCCTGTATTCCAGCTAGCTCACGGTGCCACTAGTAACTCCTCCTACCAAGGAGAGAATAGTTCTTGGCAACTATTGAGCATGGCAACCCTGTCCCATCAGGGATCGTGGAAACAGTTCCAGTCACTCATGCTCACTTTGTCTCAGAGAGATACACAGAATAAATGGTGGGGACATTTCTCAATAAGTATTTTTTGAACCAGCGTCATTGTATTGTAAAATAGGTGTGTTGAAACAACCATTAGACAGTAACAGATATAAATGATTATAAGCACCAACAAAGTAAAAGGATGGTAGATTTCTACTGTTGTGCTAAAACAATGAATATTAGTAAGTATATAAAATACATGACAGTAGTAAATGCATACTCCTACGATGCGTCCCTAACTAAATGTACCTGAATGTACCTAGCATGTATGTAAGCGTAAAGCCACGAATCCCTCCAAGATAAAGTCAATGCTACTACCTGAAGTGACAGACTGTAGGACCCCATCTTGGTGTCAAGATGGACACCCCGCAAGGGATGTTCAGACCACTTTGAGCTGGAGTGTTTGCATGCAGGAGCCTCAGCGTCTCACATCAGTGTATTGGCATGGAAGTCCTTGTTTCCTCTGACTATCTCACCAATAGATGATGTATATATACCCAAAGTGGTGCCACGTAGGGATTTACCTTGCTGTGTCATGGCGGACTGGGATGACAGAAGGAATGACCCTTACATAGTTATTATGAAGGAGATGGTAGGCCCGCTGTATTGCTTTGAGTTCAGGAATCCTCATGGATAATGAATGAGGCTTAAGCTTTTTGGAGAAAACCCCATGTCATCTCTGGACATTACCGTAACTAGGTAAAAGGTCAGTACTAAGAACCGTTATGCAATGTAATGGTGGGGGAGATTATAGGTGAAAGGTTAGGTGGCTACCAGAGCCTATATTCGGGGTACCTATATGGAACATAACACCCACTCATCATCCAACTGACCGAAATACTCAAAATTCTACGTACTGCCTAACGAGGTATGCATCTATTAATAAGTCAATTAAAAATAGTACTTAAAAATGTAAAATTTCAAAAAAATGCTAAAAAGGAAAAATAGTGCATGCAATAGAAGTCTGTACTAAATTTGTATATATAGTCCAAACAATGAGACTGAAAAACATGCAGTTTTTAGAAAAAGTTTTAGTTTAAAATTCCAAATTTGGTTGTTTTTTGAATAAGGTCAAATTGTCCCAGCGCACAATGAGCCAAATGTTTATGTGTCCTGGCTGGGAGATGCAACATTACTGTTGCCTGCAATCGCAGACGACTGTCCCTGCAACACCTCGCAGATCAGGTCAATCGACCACAGATGTTCCTTCGTATTCATCATAGCCGTTGATGGAGATGTACTACTGTAATCCGAGGTCTGAGTATTTGTTGAGGAGCTGGTATCCTTTGTGACAGGAGTTGAAGTATCCTGTAGTGCCTCTAAGAATTCAGACATCAACATTGGAATACGCTGAGGACACTGCAGAACATGGGCCATTATCGGGTCCAGTAAAGCACCAAAGTCCGTTTGCGCAGTTGATGAGTCCCCTAGTTGCTCATGAGTTAGACTGTACTGGTATTGGAATAATGGCCTTCGCAGCGGCACATGGAGTCCTAGGTAATTGGAACATATGGTCTGCAGTCCAGGATTTTCTGGCACACAGTTATCTCGAAGTATACCTGAGTTGTCCTCTGATGGTGGTGGAGGCTCTGGCTGTCGAGGAACATGTGTGTTCTTTCCTTTTATTGAATTGGATGGCTGAAATGTTTTCGGATGAGAACAATGACTTCCTCTTGGAAGCAGTTGCAACATACTGTGCTTATACACTTTTGGATTGAATTGGTCTCTATTTCAGTTGCATTTGTGACTCTTGCCTTTTTACCTTTTTTTTTATTCCAGTCGCATTCTGTGCTTTGAACACTATGCAGTCCCTGCTTCATGTTGAGAGAATATATATATTTTTTTGGTTTCTGGTTCTGGATTTCACTCACAATTCTACTGTTTGGCAAAATTTGAACTTGGTTCTGTCTCACTCGAACTTGAACTTTGCGTTTCAAATTGCCTCCCATTCTGTGCGTGTTCCGATCAAGGAAGGGTGTAGTGAGGGCTAGGCCTTACTTACGTACATTTCTATGTTAGCATAGGCTTATTACAATTTTAAACGCCATTTTACCTTTTTGCTGCTTTTGCACACAACACTATATGTAACTGTTGTTGTAAGTTAGGCTGCATGAATTGCTTCACATGAGAATGGCTTGTTTTAAACGTCCCTAGACTTACAGCTCGACCTTAGTCCGCAAAGTGAGTGCACAAGCCTCCAAGGTTATCAAAACAATGTTCGGTATTGTTTGGGCTGATCGTCTCATGCACTAGACATAACATACATGCAGCTGCAGCTAACTGAAATCCTGGAGTCTTTAATATCACACTGTATGCATGATGTAGACACTCTGAAGGAATCCCGTTCCAATAGAGACAGACAGCTATTGCCGATCCTGAAATGATTCACTTCTGCTGATCTTGGAGGTGTGGGGTCACCTATTCGAGCCTAAAAGACCGTCTATATTTTATAAAACATAGGGGCATATTAGCAAGGGCCATATCGCCACTTTAGCGGCACTTTTTGCCACTAAAGCAGCAATATTTGTATTGCCCTATCAGCAAGCTGTCGCTAACAGCAGTTAACAACAGCTTTTAGGCGATAGCGACAGGTTTGCGGCCCGCTTTGCATGTCAGCGATATTTAGTGCTAATGGCATGCAAAGTGGGCATACCCAAACTGTTAGCAACTGAAAGCAGTCACTAACACAGCTATTGCCTATTAGCAAGGCAGGCAAAGCGATAAACAAATTGCACTAAGTGTGATTATCGCTATAATCTAGCACTTGCTAAAAACATGACTTACCTGTTTATCAAATGGGAGGTGGATTGTCAGGTTAAGTCCCCATTGGCGTTAATGTGAGAATATCGCTGGATTTCCAGCGATATTCACGCATTTCGCCACTATTGCTGGATATTTTAGCACAATGGAAAAAAACGTTGCTAATAGCATGTTTTTTTCCGCTAACATATCCAGTGATAGGCAGCGATAAAAAAATGCGCCAAGTGCATTTTGCGATAAATATTGCTATTCCATGCTAATATGCTCCAAAGTTCCTAGCTAGGGAGGTTGGCATACTAGGTGCTATATAACCTGTTCCCACCATCATTATAATATGAATTCTCCTTTTGTGTTTTATGGAGTTGTAACAATGATGATCCTATAATTTTTTTTCATATGTCTGCTTATGCTCGCAAAAATACTGCATCTTAGAGCACGGTGTTAAAATTAATATTTTAACCCCTTCGATGCGGCCGCTTTTTTTCCCGTGTGCGGCCGCCGGCCGAACACGGGCGGGCCATGACGAACCCCAGCCGTCATCAGCACACGAGCACCGTAGTGCATGACGGCTGGGGTTCGTCACCAGCATGGAAGGGGTTAAACTTTATCGTGTCTCTTTCTTTACCCATGTTGTGGATTGGTATGAGAATATAACGAAAGAGTGTTCTTGATTCCCACCATGTTATGGGTTGTCTAATCATTGGTACCTTTGCTATAGGACGAAGAGCTAATGTGACACTGATGCTAGTCGGTTAGGGGTTCTAGGTACTTAGGTGAGTTTTTTGGTCCACAACAATTCACTGATGTCCTGGGTCTCAGTGCACAGTTCTGTGTCAGAGCAGAATCCCTGCAACAGTGTTAAACAGAGATCAAACCCACATTTTTTTCCGCAGAACAGGGATTGTAGGACAGGCAGAATACAGGTGAGCCAGACTGTTCTAAATGACAAGAACCAAGACTCGCTCAATTCTCGAAAACGAGGTGTGCCCAGATGGAGTACCATGCGATTATGGTATTTCCGCTCCAAGAGCATTCGTTCCATCTCCTTTGTGACTGGAATGTCCATTGCATAGCAGAAAAAGGACAATCAGGATACCTGTTATTAGAAACAGGATCAGCGGAAACCCTCCAAAAATGCTTCCGAATACGGAGTGTATAAAGTTGAGAACAACTCCGAGGATTGACTGGAAGGTGCTTAACAGCCTAGACCCTATGGTCTTAAATAGGTGGACAATACCCATTGTATCAGACATATTAAAGATACTTTGTACCATTTCTGTGAAATGGAAAGGGCAGTATGTTTGTAACAGTGCCTGCATATCAGCTGAGGACCTTGCAACCTGGCGATCGTAAGTTTCTCGGGCAGAGGTTAGGGCACGCTTTGCTGTAAAAGCATGGCTTTTATTTGGCTCAGAGTACTAAACCGTATAAAGGAAACATTCAACAAAGGTCATAATGGTGCCTCCCTGACTGTGTGATTTGGTGGAAACAATACTTGCATAAAGCAAGTAACCCTGGAGCTTCCAGTGACAAGATATGCGATGCCCGGGAGCATCCCACAACAACCATGATCATTTAGCATGTAGTAACTGCCATTTTAAAGTAACTTGGATGCCAGATTATTCACGGCAGCTGCAGAACATTTCAAGTGGCAGGAAAGGATAGCAACTGATCCATTACAGGTCCCATGAAGCATGATATCACGGCATATGAGAGATCCACTTAAGGAATTCTTGCAGTTGATACTGATAAGAAATACTTCTGTGTCCCCATTCTTGCATCAAAATCTGTAAAGCAATTCCCAAGACTCCCTAATGAATTCCCTACCCATCGCTTCAAATCTGCCTGCCTGTTGATGTTCTAGGCAATATTGAAACTGGAAAGTTGTGACCAGTAGTGTTATGTGACCATGAATTAACCTTTCTGTGGACGGTGACTCTGCCACAGTAAAAGGTAACTTGCCAAGTTTTTCAATACGCAGCATTGTATGTTTTTCTCCCCTTTGTGCCATTGTAATCTGTTTTTCAGTTAGATTGTATGCTGAAAATAGAGATGTACTATAGATAAATTACCAAGGCACATAACCAGTGCACAATGTTTGCATCGTCCAGCTTAATAACATAATAGAAATTAGTTGAGATTGTCCTGTTCCAGTATCCACCCAGGAGTTATACAACTGCATGTCCAAAGACTTTTTGACTACTATACCCACACCTCTAGACCCCGTTGTATATCCTGCATGGGCCAACATTTTGTAGACTCATCTGTCCAGAGTTTTATTCTTGGTGCCAAGCAAATGTGTCACCTGTAGGAGAATGACATTGGGTGAGTGCCTTTTTATATATTGCAGGATAATTCATCTCTTGACCTTGTCACCCAGGTCAGTTACCCGACCCGCTCTGCTTGGGACGATACCTGGTGCCCCCCGCCCTCAGAAACCCACCCACCCCAATGGACCATGCACCTAACCTCGGCAGCATACTGGACTCATTGCTCACTATGAATCACCAGAGCAATGCCCTCTATGCTGGAATCAACAAAAAACTCCTCCACAAACTCCAGACTGTCCAGAACGTCACAGCTGGACTAGTCCTTGATAGCCAATGGCACAACCACATCAACCAACGCCTCCACAACTTCCACTGGCTTCCAGTCAGAAGAAGAATAACTTTCAAGCTGCTCATGCATGCCTACAAGGCCCTCCATAACATCAGACCAAATGCCTCAGAGACCACCACTCCTTCCATGACCCCAAGAGAAACCTCCGCTCAGTCAACCTCTCCCTAGACACCATCCCACACTTCCACAGGATTAGAGCAGGTGGAAGGTCCTTCTCCTACCTCACAGCCAAGAACTGGAATGATCTCCCCCTTCACTTCCAGCGAAACCGGACACTGCACCACTTCAGTAAAGACCTCAAGACCTGGCTCTTCGACTAACCCCAATGGAGCTGCTCAAGCCCATCTGTCAGCACCTTGAGACCCTAAAAGGTGAGGAGTGCACTCTACTAAACCCTGATTGATTGATTGATTGATTGATTGATTGATTGATTGATTGATATACGTTCCAAGACATGAGGCACAGTTGGGCCTTATCTGTGGATAGCGTCATGCTTGAGTACATGTCCAAGACCGGGTCCCCCTCCCCTCAGGACAGTCTGGGTGGTAACCCCTTCCAATATGATATGTCTCAATAGTGGATAGTGGTGAGCATTAAGACTAGAAGATAAG
>NW_028242248.1:0-59415 GCF_964263255.1 Lissotriton vulgaris
AGAAATCTTTTCGGATTCAACTATGTTTTTTTAATCTTTTCATGAAGAATTTCTCTTTCAGTGACATGACCAAAGATTGATTGATCTTTTTATTTTGAGAATAATGGAATTAATGTGAACCTGAATTTTCTCTTCATGCCTTTTATTAAACAGTTTTTTTGATTTATTTCCTGGAAATAATGGTAATGCTCAGTGAGAATTAATAATAAGAGCATAGATGCTAATTTTCTTTTATGCAAATTAATTCCATAAAATCTTGTAAATGATTTCAGGTGTTTGTGATTCCCTTAGAGTCAATTACTTTCATTACGAAAGTACCATGACTCCGCAATGCCATTATAACGCATGGCATTACATTTTATATGCTTTTACCACGCATACATTTACAACGAAATTTGTTGTAAATGCATGAATGCTAAAAGCATTTATTTTTTTAATGTTTGGATACAGTAAGTAAGGGTATAGGGGTATATGTTTTGGGGTACTGAGGTATATATTTTGGGGTGTTTGGGTATTTCAAGGGTTCAGATATAGTTTTGGGTTATGGGGTAATGGGGTAGTTTTAGGGTTTAGGGATAAGTATGGGTTTTGGGGTACAGGGGTATTTTTAGGGTTCAGGGCTAGGTTTGGGTTTTGGGGTATAGGGGTATTGTTAGGGTTCAGGGGTAGGTTTGGGTTTTGGGGTGCAGGGGTATTTTAAGGGTTCCGGGCTAGGTTTGGGTTTTGGGGTACAGGGGTATTTTTAGGGTTCAGGGCTAGGTTTGGGTTTTGGGGTACAGGGGTATTTTAGGGTTCAGGGGTAGGTTTGGGTTTTGGGGTACCGGGGTATTTTTAGGGTTCAGGGGTAGTTTGGGTTTTGGGGTTAAGGGGTATTTTAAGGGTTCAGGGCTAGGTTTGGGTTTTGGGGTACAGGGGTATTTTAGGGTTCAGGGGTAGGTTTGGGTTTTGGGGTGCAGTGGTATTTTTAGGGTTCCGGGCTAGGTTTGGGTTTTGGGGTACAGGGGTATTTTTAGGGTTCAGGGGTAGGTTTGGGTTTTGAGATACAGGGGTATTTATAGGGTTCAGGGGTAGGTTTGGGTTTTGGGGTACAGGGGTATTTTTAGGGTTTAGGGATATGTTTGGGTTTTGGGGTACAGGGTATATTTATAGGGTTAAGATGGGTTAGTGTTTAAGGGTGTTGGGGTATTTTAAGGAGAAAGGGTGGGTTATGATTATGGGGTACAGGGGTATTTAAAGGGAGCAGGGTGGGATTAGCACACGATAGGAGACATGGCATGAAGGGCAGAACGTACCACACGCCCCCAGCGTTTGTCATGCCCCCAGCAAACGCCCACAGCACAACGCAGACACGCCCACAAGGGACTACTATGCTGGCACGGTTCTTTTACCTTTTAAATGTATATGGTGGGCGTCTGCATAGCCTATGTCCTTCTGCTGCAACTGCCCTTTCCAACGCTGTATTGGGTGTTTTGATTGGTGCTGTGGTTCCTGAGATTACCCGCTTCAAAGGTTTGGGCTCTCTCTTTATTATATTAGTATGGATACAGATATTTTCTCCTACAATTTTTAATATAAGCAGTGTATTTATCCACAACTGGGTTCCGTTCTCGTTCAATTTTGTGGCTCTGGCGGGAGCACACATCAGCAGCTAGAGCTAGGTGACCCCCCACTGCCCCCGCCCCTAAATGACAACCCTGCTCATCCCCACTTATCTAATACTTGTAAACAAAGGTTCCCCTCGCTCACCCCAGAATCCCAGTCGGTGCAGTGGTTCACCCCAGGGCTTTAAGTGGGATGAAAAAACTGGGGGTCTCTCAAAGGGGCGTGGCCAGTGTAATTAGGGGCGTGGCCTTAAATCACTTACGCAAAAAATCTGTGCTTAGCATAGTGTGCCGCCCGACTTATAATTTGCTGTTTCCGTCATTGCATCCAGATATTTGATACAAGTAACATCATACCTACAATAAG
The DNA here is from genome assembly GCF_964263255.1 of Lissotriton vulgaris. Taxonomy (NCBI): domain Eukaryota; kingdom Metazoa; phylum Chordata; class Amphibia; order Caudata; family Salamandridae; genus Lissotriton; species Lissotriton vulgaris. The sequence continues at coordinate 1,969 of NW_028242248.1, forward strand.
TAGGGAATTTGTAGGCTGGGCATGTGTTGTCTGTTGGAAGTGCTCATTAAAGAGGGGCTTGGACTTAAAACATTTCCAACGTTTGTGAGGTGAATTAAAACCTCTTCGGATTTGCTGTGTACTGCGGGAGGCTGACGAGACTCTTTGCCTGTCACCGGATCTTTGCCTGTCACCGGATCTTTCAGCGACTTGCCAGACCCGCTGCGCGGGTCCCGCTGCGCCCGTGGACACCCTGTGTGGCGCTGGTGGGGAGCCCTATATTTAAAAACTTATTTGTTCACCGGCAGGGCTGCGAGCAGCCTAGCAGGGACTCCATTGTCCAGGAGTCCCTGCGTGCTACACCTGTGGCCGCTCTCCCTGCCGGCAACGCCCCCTGACTGCAGATTTAAAGTGCAGCGTTTCCTCTGTTAAGCGGGAAACCTCTTCGGATTTGTTGTGTACTGCGGGAGGCTGACGAGACTCTTTGCCTGTCACCGGATCTTTGCCTGTCACCGGATCTTTCAGCGACTTGCCGAACCCGCTGCGCGGGTCCCGCTGCACCCGTGGACACCCTGTGTGGCGCTGGTGGGGAGCCCTATATTTAAAAACGTATTTGTTCACCGGCAGGGCTGCGAGCAGCCTAGCAGGAACTCCATTGTCCAGGAGTCCCTGCGTGCTACACCTGTGGCCGCTCTCCCTGCCGGCAACGCCCCCTGACTGCAGATTTAAAGTGCAGCGTTTCCTCTGTTAAGCGGGAAACCTCTTCGGATTTGCTGTGTACTGCGGGAGGCTGACGAGACTCTTTGCCTGTCACCGGATCTTTGCCTGTCACCGGATCTTTCAGCGACTTGCCGGACCCGCTGCGCGGGTCCCGCTGCGCCCGTGGACACCCTGTGTGGCGCTGGTGGGGAGCCCTATATTTAAAAACTTATTTGTTCACCGGCAGGGCTGCGAGCAGCCTAGCAGGGACTCCATTGTCCAGGAGTCCCTGCGTGCTACACCTGTGGCCGCTCTCCCTGCCAGCAACTCCCCCTGACTGCAGATTTAAAGTACAGCGTTTCCTCTGTTAAGCGGAAACCTCTTCGGATTTGCTGTGTACTGCGGGAGGCTGACGAGACTCTTTGCCTGTCACCGGATCTTTGCCTGTCACCGGATCTTTCAGCGACTTGCCAGACCCGCTACGCGGGTCCCGCTGCGCCCGTGGGCACCCTGTGTGGCGCTGGTGGGGAGCCCTATATTTAAAAACTTATTTGTTCACCGGCAGGGCTGCGAGCAGCCTAGCAGGGACTCCATTGTCCAGGAGTCCCTGCGTGCTACACCTGTGGCCGCTCTCCCTGCCGGCAACGCCCCCTGACTGCAGATTTAAAGTACAGCGTTTCCTCTGTTAAGCGGGAAACCTCTTCGGATTTGCTGTGTACTGCGGGAGGCTGACGAGACTCTTTGCCTGTCACCGGATCTTTGCCTGTCACCGGATCTTTCAGCGACTTGCCGGACCCGCTGCGCGGGTCCCGCTGCGCCCGTGGACACCCTGTGTGGCGCTGGTGGGGAGCCCTATATTTAAGAACTTATTTGTTCACCGGCAGGGCTGCGAGCAGCCTAGCAGGGACTCCATTGTCCAGGAGTCCCTGCGGGCTACACCTGTGGCCGCTCTCCCTGCCGGCACCGCCCCCTACCCTGCCCTATTTTACAGGGCAGAGCACCCGCTGCGCGGGAGCGCGCGGGAGCGACCGGGGCGAAGACCGGGCAAAGAGCGGGCCGTTTGAGGCCGTTCGAGTACGGCAGAGTCCGGCCCGGGCCCACCCCCCCTGGCCGTTTGGAACTACCTAAGGTAGGCGGCGCGCCTCAGTATACAAACTTTTGCCTTTTGATATTGTAAGGACAGGTCAAAAGTAACTGTGTGATCTTTTACCCCATCTACATCTTATAATGCCCTTAAGGTCAGGTAAAGAACGCACAGTCCAAATCCACACCACCAAGGGAGTCGTATCAGGCCCCCTTGACGCCTTCATCACACGGGCCACGGGGATATTGGAGAAGGAAATTGCCATGGTCGAAAAAAGACTCTCGATTGACCTTATCAGCGGAAAGCGCTCATCGCTGGGGGGACTAGCTACCATTACCAGCCCCGTAGCACATGCCGCTTTCAACTGTGTCCAAACCTCTTCCACGGATGCCATTGTTCATCTAGAAAGTGTGGGGGCAAGCCCAACTGTTCTTAATCCGGAGGAAGATGGGTACAGCATAGATGACTCACAAGCTAGCCAGGGGGACGATTTACAGACCAGCGGGGGGCTTGAACCTAGTCAGATATCTGGATACCGTCCCCTTAACGTCTCTAACACTGTTGACACCGCTGACCCTCCAAACACAAACACTGACCTTAATACTAAAAAGAGAAAACAAGATTCTAGACTGTCGGGGGGGAGAGAACGAAAGATCCCAAAAATAAAAGATGCCTCAGATAAAGGGAGTCAGGGCCCTGAGCATCCTTTTGACACACAAATTCCCTCTACGTTTTCTAATATGTTGTGCCCCTCCCTCACTACATTGGGCTCTTCAACCACCTGCCCTATGTGCCTTAACAGCGACTAAATACTGTTAGTAAAAATGGAGGCCATGTTCAAAACTTTATTGCTACCTGTTTTGGAGCGGACAAGGCTAATGACCTCAAAAATTGACAGCATGGAGGCTGTAATCAACTCAAACCATGCTGTGCTACAAAAACTAACTGACACTAGTCACATAGGAATTAGCAAAACACAAACAGCCCCAAAAAATCTAGTTAGTAATAATATTGCAATGAGCAACTCAGCCCATAATAAAACATCAAGGCCAAATACCAATACGCTCACAGGGGGGGAGAAGCAAAAAGCCACGACTTCTAAACCATCCACGAGTATTTTAACACAGGCACCCAAGACAAAGGTTATTGACAAACACAATTCTTGTGGGCAACAAAGTACTGGGCCATCCCCACAAGTTAAAACAAATCCTGCCCCCCCCCCACCCGTCCCCGCCACATAGAGATATAGCTGGCCAACGCAGTAACACCAACCATAGGGAGGGGAGACAGAGAAGATCTACCACCCCTCGCGCTGATCTACCGGTCGAAGCAACTCAACACACAATAGTCCTGACAGGTGTTGCCCCAATAAAACCTGGCAGTAAGGAGTCGTATGGGGACCTCCGTAATAAAGTAATCTTCTGGTTAAATAAAAACCGACCTTTACCCCCCTCCTCTCCTACTGAAATTTTATTTGTAAGAAGAGTGGACTGGGTGGGTCAGGGGACCAAGGATCTGGAGGGAGATTGTATTTTGATCTCGTTCAAGGACCCATGGGTGGTAGATACCATTCGAAGAGAAGCAAGATTTGCTAGACAGGGGGATGTCCAAACCTTGGGCTTATCGTACTTTTACCCTCATAGGCAAAGACCCATCCAACCATATCCCACCTTCCGTCAGCCCCCAGCTATAAGATATCCCTTGGCATTAACCCCTCTTGACCGCCAACGCCCATTCCTCTTTAACCACGTTGGCCCCCTCTCCGACCTTGAGGCCATAGATTGACTTCACACAACACCTCGTAAGTCTTCCCCCGCTAAAGTAGCCGGTCATGAGCCAATAAGGTGTAGTATGGAGACCCTGCATCCAATGGATAACTTAGATGCAGTTGGGGGAGGCCTAGAGACAAGGGCGACTAATCTACCTGCACTCAAAGACGATCTTGAGGCTATGATAAATGCTGATTCCATGGATAATCCTAAGCTCATGGAGAACAATAAGGATAGAGGGCGCAATGGGACACCTACCCTAGCCTCATCATTGCAACCTCCCCCTGCGGTTCCAACCTTTGACAATCTGAAAATCTTATCTTGGAATATCGCAGGAATTAAGGCCCGCATGTCCTCTGCAGATTGGCTGGAATTTGTGGACAAATATGACATTATCCTGCTTCAAGAAACCTGGGCAACTGAACCTGTCTTTAAGCTGGGCTATGCTAATTTCTTTAAACCTGCGATCAAAGGGGGTAAAGGGCGTGCCTCAGGTGGCCTATTGATTTGGGTGAAGCAGACATTGGGTCTTTATCCAACAGAGCTACCTGTTCAGCACCCGGATCTTCTTTTAATCAAACTGAGCAAGGCTAATCAACGGTATCTGTATATCTTCAACATATATGCCAGAGGTATGCCTGGTGGTCGTAGCCCGCCGTTGCTGATCGTTATCGACCATAAACTCGCTGAAATGGGGAGTGGGATTGTTACCCTCATAGCTGGAGACTTAAATTGCACCATAGAGCCATTGTTTGATATGGGGGGACAGTTGGAGCTCGGCTGAGGATGCTGTTAGGGACATTCCTGATCTGATGGTTGATAAAATGGCTAAAGCAACCGAGGCGGCAGTGAACTGGATGGCCCTTTGCCTAAACAGGGGATTCCGAGTTTGTAATGGCCGCACAAGTTCGGATAAAGAAGCTAATTGTACCTTTGATAATGGCCTAAGGCAGAGCCGCATTGACCTTGTTTTGCTAAAATTGGAATATTGGTCCTCACTAGTAGACATGGAAGTAATACAGCGCCCGGAAAGTGATCATAATCCGCTGTTATTATCATTGAAACTGCTAGACATAAAGAGACTAGAGGAGTCTGTAGGAGAGTAGGGTCTGCAATCCTATGATCACCCAGATTTTTCGCTTTTGTTTCACTGGTTTACGACTTTCTCTGGCTGTGGGCCTGCTAATCAGACCCACAGCCTGGCTGTTCTCTTTCTAAATTACGATATGTACCCTAGGTGCATTTACCAATTGGTACTGGGCCACCTTATCAGACCCTGTAACTCAGGGCATAGGTGTACCCAGGGCCGCCAGGGACTGCAGCATGTATTATGCCACCCCTGGCTGGCCTCCTAAATTTGACACAACTGGCTGCATGACAGCTGGGGCGAAGTCGTGTAATCACACTTTGCTTTAGATATGGTAGCCCTATATCTAACCATACAATGGACACTCGAGTTCCTGTCAGTCACTCCTATGGCAGGCCTTGACAATCCTGAAGGCAGAGTGCATGGGCTCGTGTGAACTAGGCTCTGGCCCGAGCCGAGCCCGGTTGCAGCTTGCAGAATCAAGACCCAATGGCTGTTCCATGATAACGCGTACCACATCGGTAACTTCGGTGTCGCGTTATCAAGACATGTCGAGTAAGGTGTCATACGAATCGGGATGCTGCCCTCTCACCAACTCTGGCGACGAGGTTAGCATTCCGCCCTTCTAGAGGGACACGACATGTACGTAACTGTGAACCCCGGTTAAAGTTAACTCAAGCCTCAGCTCCACAAAATGGATGCTGCCACCACAGACACGAGTCTGACCTCCTGCTGCTGGGAGTCTTTCCAGCGAGGAGAGCTTGGACAAAGGGTTTCCTGTCGAGGGCGGTGTTCGCACCGTCCCAGACAGGGTTTGTGTATTCTGGGTAGGTAGGGCTTTTGCGAGAAGGTGACTGCGGAGTGGCACCCCAGTGCTCACTACGCATCTGCCGGTCAGAACCAGTTCCAGGGGCACCAACCCTGGCCTGGGGAAAGTCCGGCAGGGGAGAGGGGTGTAACTACCTCCCTTCCTGGTCCCACCCTTAGGGCAGGACCTAGTCATGTACCCACCCCTTTCTTTAGAATCAAGGCCAGAGCGGGGACCCTTCCAAATTAGATCATCTTTGAATCAAGAACTACTTTCTACGAAAGGACACTCAAGACTCTTCTCAAGATTTCTCCCTTGTGACTAAGGAGTAGTCACCCTGCATCAGCGGGCACCACCTAAGAACTCTGCGGTTTGCTGCAAGTCCTTCCTCAAGGATCCGACGGCCCAGCTCGACGAGAACCGGCTTCCCTGGCACCTCTGACCTCTACCCACGTCATCAGCTCAGCTGTGATCTGTGGGTGCGACGAGACCTCGAGGGACCGGCCATCATCAGAACCTGCACGCTCTTAACCAGCACGACCATTGAAGCGATTCCCTGGTGAGTGCTCTGGGGTCCGAGAAGCCCCGACCCTGAGCCGCTCCAGCACCGAAGTGCAGTCTCCCAGCATCTCCACGATCTGCGTGGGGCCCTTCTGCTCGCTGCTCAGCCCGTTGTCTGGTCACTAGCCGCTGGCTTGTGCCCTTCTGTGACGACATCCGACAATCAACACTGCTGGTCTGGTTGCTCCAGACTGGCCCTTGCTTCCATCTTTGCGAGAAGCACCCCGGACCCTCCTGGTCCACTCAAGACGCCATCTTAGGCCCACCACGTGGCCCCGAGATCTGCCAAGGCTTGTTGCCCCATCCTGGGCCCAGCGACGCCGACAGCATCATCCTTCGTGGGACAGCTCGCACCTCCACCGTGGTCGCCGACAACGCCTCCTGGTCCGTGAGACTGCAGAGCCTAGCATCGCCCACTCACCTGGTCGAGGTGACGGCCAACCGGTGCCATCCTGGTACCCTCTGACTACTGGCTAGTAGTACGAACTTGGTCCCCTCTGCTTTCAGGTATCAACAATCTCTGATCCAGGCTTGGATCTCTACGAACTATTCATCACTGGTCGCCGGCCAGCAACTCCTTTTCTTCCGGCTCCTGGCTCGTCAGCGAAGACCCCGACGCCTGTAAGACTTGCGCAGCCGCAGCCCTCGTGGCTAGGTAACTCGGCATTTCGGTGCCTGCATAGTCTCTTTACTCTAGGGTCCCGAGTCCCTCGCTTCCGACTTGCCTTATCGGGTCCGCCCGAGACCTTAAACTTTCCGTGTCCTCGGACACTTGTTTTAATTGTGCACTTGAAGTATTTTCCTAAGAGATTTGGTTTGTGCTTAGTACCCTGTCCTCATAAAGAGTCCAGGGCTGTTGTGAATCTTAATAAATATCCTGTTTATTTTCATAACACTTGTGTGGTGTCCTTTCACTGGGTGTTCAAGGGGTACATGTGTGGTAAACAGCTGGCTTAACGCGCCCTCTCGAGTCTTTAGCCTTAGACTGCTCGTATCCACGCTACTAGGATAGCTGGTCTATAGGTTGACTTACAACCAAACACCATAAGGGTCGTTGGAGCGATACATAGCGGTCGCTAGAATAGCGAACGTTGCATATCGGGCCAACTTCTCACATTGGTGAGCAGCGGTTGGGATTTGAGCTTGCTGTTGTTTTACCACACGTATCCTAAGAATATCTTGTTGAAAGATCACATAAGTACTGTTAGTACATATAACTAAAGCTTAGAATACTCTGAGTTCTACTGAACCAGCTGTTGCAGCTCCTCAAGGCTTAGCACACCTTGGCTGCAACTCTTAGCAAGGGAACAGTAGGTAAACACGTAGTGTAGGTAGGTGCATCACTTACACCACACTAGAAACAGTATGTCGGACAAAGGAGGAAACTCTGAGTCTCCCTTTGTGTCAGTTGACCCTCCACAGGTCATCCCTTCAAGATATACTGTGCTGAGCTTCAAGGAGTTAAGAAAAGGTGTGTCACTCCCGGAAGATCAAGCAGGGGTCTAACCCCACCACGTCCTTTCTGATTGGTCTCTTGGAGACTTATGATGCCAGAAAAGCTGAGACCCGTCTTAGCTCTTCTAATCCAGAAGGAGACATGCCTCCCCTCGAGGGAACCAGAGACGATCCTGACCTCATCCACCTCGCAACTGAGAACGAAGATGTGGAGGATGATGAGGATGAGGATCCCTCTGGGGATGAGGCAGATAAGGGACAGGTAGAAGTCGTTAGACTAAGCAGGTCCAACTTAAGCAAACATGATAGTGGTACTGGGGGACCCCCAGCGCTACTGTCAGGTCCGCTTAACATTGGGAATGGACGAGCCCGATCTCTGTCGAGAGACTCTGGCAGATCCCTTCAAACCAATGGCTCTCACAACTCTTCTCAAAGAGGGCTAACGTCCCCTCAGAGGAGAGTGTACGAAGCTAAGGAAAGGGCAGCTAATCTGAGGATCGAAAGGGAAGAACTTGCCCTGGCCAAAGAAAGGCTTGCCTTTGCGAGAGAGCAACAGTTAAGTGGGGTAGTCCCCACTGGTGGCAGCAATGTACCTAGCAATAGGGAAAAGAGTTTCGATACGAAACACCTTGGTAAGATAGTGCCCCCCTTTAAACAAGGGGACGACATCCACAAATGGATTACTGCTTTGGAGAGGGCCTGCACGGTGCAAGGTGTTCCCCAGAGCCAGTGGGCAGCTATCTTGTGGCTCTCCTTTGAAGGTAAAGGTAGAGACAAGCTCCTCACCACAAGGGTGGAGGATGCGAACGATTACCAAGTCTTGAAAAATACACTCGTTGAAGGGTTCGGCCTAACCACTGAGCAGTACAGGGTGCTGTTCAGGGATACCCAGAAAACGCAGTCTCAAGATTGGTCTGACTTTGTCGATTGTGCCACTAAGGCTTTTGAGGGCTGGTTGCTGGGCAGTAAGGTTACTGATTACAAAGGATTGTATAATTTGATGATGAGAGAACAAATTTTAAACAATTGTCAGAACCAGTTGTTGCATCAGCATCTTGTCGACTCGGATCTGACCTCTCCCCAAGAATTGGGAAAGAAGGCAGACAGATGGGTTCGTACGAGAGTTAAACAGAACCAGGGCCAGAATCAAGGTGGTCAGAAGAAAGCAGACCAGAAGGGTAAAGATTCTAAGGGGGAACAAAATGACCAGAAGTCTTCGACAGGTCCCCAACAACCCAAAGAGGGTGGGGGTCAGGCTCCCCAAAAGAAGAAGGAAGGCCAATCCAAAAGATGGTGCCAGTACTGTAAAAGTAAATCTCACTGGTTTAGTGAGTGCACCAAGAAAGGAGGAGGGCAGACTCCTGCCACTACAGCCCCTAAGGCACCTGTGCCCCCTAGTACAGTCAGCAGTGGTAGTGCGCCTCCCAAGGGTTTAGTAGGGTTAACCCTGGGTTCTGAGGGGCGTGACAACTTAGTTGGCACACTCACTCAGGCTGTCCTTGTCAGTACAGGGGACGCGGACGTGTCCCCTGACATAAGTCCCAATACCTTGGGCAAATACAGACAGATGCCTTTCATAAATGGAAAGATGGCTCAGGCCTATAGGGACACTTGTGCCAGCGTCACCATGGTGACGCCTAACTTTGTGGACCCTGGACAGATCATGCCAGGTACAGAATTCCTGGTGACCAATGCAAGCAATGTCACTACCAATCATAGTATGGCAATTGTAGCTTTCTCCTGGGGAGGGGTAACTGGCCAAAAGAAGGTTGTAGTTAGTCCAGACCTCCCAGTGGATTGTTTGTTGGGCAATGATTTGGAGTCATCACAATGGTCAGAAGTGGAGCACCGGACTCACATGGAAATGTTAGGTTTGCCAGCACATGTGTTCGCTGTGACCAGGTCACAGGTCAGGAAATGCCCCACTGAACAGGTGCTGGATCCTGGAACAACGGACCAGACACCTCCCAAGAAAAAGAGCAGTAGGGTTAAGGCTGCGCCTTCCCCCTTGCCCCAGGTCGTGGATCAAGTCTCAGAGGAGGCTGACCTACAGGAATTGAGGGAAACTGAGCCTAGGGAGTTCGAACTTGATCAAGTTGAATTCTTGGGTTCAGGGGGACCCTCAAGGGAAGACCTGGGGAAGGACCAGTTAGACTGCCCTTCTCTTGAACCCCTCAGACAGCAGGCTGCTGCTGAGGCTGCTGGGAACGCCACAGGTACCCACAAGGTATACTGGGAAGATGGACTCCTGTACACTGAGTCAAGAGACCCCAAGCCTGGCATGACCAGGAGGCTGGTTGTACCCTTGTCTCAGCGTGGTTTCCTACTTACCTTGGCCCACGAGATTCCCTTAGCAGGTCACTTAGGCCAGACGAAAACGTGGGACAGGCTTGTCTCACACTTTCACTGGCCTCATATGAACGAAGATACCAAGGAGTTTTGCCGCTCCTGTGTCACTTGCCAAGCCAGTGGTAAGTCAGGTGGCACGACAAAGGCCCCCCTTATACCAATGCCTGTGGTGGGGGTGCCCTTTGAACGGGTGGGGATCGACATCGTCGGTCCCATGGAACCACCAACAGCATCAGGGCACAAGTTTATACTGGTGGTAGTGGATCATGCCACCAGGTATCCTGAAGCTATTCCCCTTAGGACCACTACAGCACCTGTTGTGGCAAGAGCCCTAGTTGGAGTATTCTCCAGAGTGGGCTTCCCTAAGGAGGTCATCTCCGACAGAGGTGCAAACTTTGTGTCGAGCTACTTAACTGCTATGTGGAAGGAATGTGGTGTCAACTACAAGTTCACTACACCCTATCATCCACAATGCAATGGGCTTGTTGAGAGATTCAACAGGACCCTTAAAGGGATGATTCATGGACTACCTGAAAAGCTTCGGCGTAGATGGGACGTCCTGATCCCCTGCCTCTTGTTCGCCTACAGAGAAGTCCCACAGAAGGGGGTTGGCTACAGCCCTTTTGAACTTTTGTACGGGCATCCTGTAAGAGGACCCCTGTGTTTGGTGAAGGAAGGATGGGAGAGACCTCTCAAAAAGCCTGCAGCCAACATAGTGGACTATGTGCTTGGCCTCCGCTCGCGGATGGCTGAATACATGGAGAAGGCATCTGAAAACCTTAAGGCCAGCCAAGAACTCCAGAAAGCTTGGCATGACCAAAAGGCTGTCTTGACTGTTTACCAGCCCGGACAGAAGGTGTGGGTGTTGGAGCCAGTGGCCCCATTAGCACTCAAGGACAAATGGTCCGGGCCCTACACCATCCTGGAGAAAAAGGGAGAGGTCACCTACCTGGTCGACCTGGGAACTCCCCGGAGCCCCCACAGGGTGCTTCATGTCAACAGGCTCAAGGCATATGTCGACAGGAAGGACATGAGTTTGCTCATGGGCCTAGATGAGGGACAGGAAGAGGAGAGTGACCCTCTCCCCGACCTGCTCACTCAGAATCCTGACGATGGATCGGTAGATGGTGTTGTCTTTTGTGGCAGCCTCTCCGAACATCAACAGAGCGACTGTAAACAGGTTCTTCAGTCGTTCAGACATATGTTTTCTCTAACACCCAGCCAGACCGATTGGTGCACCCATGAGGTTGACACTGGTGACAGCTTGCCCGTTAAGAGTAAAATCTACCGGCAGCCTGATCACGTTAGAGACTGCATCGAGAGTGAAGTGCAGAAAATGTTGGAGCTGGGAGTCATTGAACCCTCGGATAGCCCTTGGGCTAGTCCCGTAGTTCTAGTGCCGAAACCTCACACCCAGGGTGGTAAGAGAGAGATGAGGTTTTGCGTAGACTACAGGGGTCTCAATGCAGTCACTAAGACTGACGCCCACCCAATACCGAGGGCAGACGAGCTTATCGATAGATTGGCCTCGGCCAACTACTTAAGTACGTTTGACCTGACAGCTGGGTATTGGCAAATCAGGTTAGCTGAGGACGCCAAGCCTAAAACCGCATTTTTAACTCCTGGTGGGCATTATCAGTTCGTGGTGATGCCCTTTGGTCTGAAAAATGCACCTGCCACCTTCCAAAGGTTGGTGAATCAAGTCCTTACTGGGCTGGATGACTTCTGTGCGGCGTATCTTGACGATATTGCTGTCTTTAGCTCCACCTGGGAGGATCACCTGGTCCACCTGCGGAAAGCGTTAGAGGCTCTGCAAGCAGCAGGCCTCACTATCAAGGCCACCAAGTGCCAGATAGGGCAGACACAGGTTGAATACCTGGGCCACCTTGTAGGTGGAGGCCAGGTTCAGCCACTGGAGAGCAAGATACAGTCAATCAGGGACTGGGCTCCTCCAACCACCCAGACTCAGGTTCGAGCTTTCTTGGGCCTGACTGGTTACTATAGGAAGTTTGTCAGGAACTATGGTTCCATCGTGACACCATTAAACGAACTGACAAGTAAAAAAATGCCAAAAAAGGTTCAGTGGACAGCGAGCTGTCAAAAAGCATTCGATGACCTAAAGCAGGCCATGTGCACGGCGCCTATCCTCAAGAGTCCGGACTACTCCAAACCATTCATTGTCCAAACAGATGCTTCTGAGTTGGGTGTGGGAGCTGTTCTTTCTCAACTGAATTTTGATGGTCAAGACCAGCCCATTGCTTTTATAAGCAGAAGGCTGACCCCTAGAGAGAAGAATTGGTCAGCTATTGAGAGGGAGGCCTTTGCTGTGGTTTGGGCCCTGAAGAAGCTGAGGCCATACTTGTTTGGCACTCACTTCAAGATTCAGACCGACCATAAGCCCCTCTTGTGGCTAAATCAGATGAAGGGTGAAAACCCCAAACTGCTAAGGTGGTCCATTTCCCTACAGGGGATGGACTTTACAGTGGAACATAGACCTGGTACTGATCATGGCAATGCCGATGGGCTCTCCAGATATTTCCACTTAGAACAAGAAGACTCACCTGGTCAAGGTTAGCTTATTGTTCCGACGTTTGGGGGGGGGTCATGTAGGAGAGTAGGGTCTGCAATCCTATGATCACCCAGATTTTTCGCTTTTGTTTCACTGGTTTACGACTTTCTCTGGCTGTGGGCCTGCTAATCAGACCCACAGCCTGGCTGTTCTCTTTCTAAATTACGATATGTACCCTAGGTGCATTTACCAATTGGTACTGGGCCACCTTATCAGACCCTGTAACTCAGGGCATAGGTGTACCCAGGGCCGCCAGGGACTGCAGCATGTATTATGCCACCCCTGGCTGGCCTCCTAAATTTGACACAACTGGCTGCATGACAGCTGGGGCGAAGTCGTGTAATCACACTTTGCTTTAGATATGGTAGCCCTATATCTAACCATACAATGGACACTCGAGTTCCTGTCAGTCACTCCTATGGCAGGCCTTGACAATCCTGAAGGCAGAGTGCATGGGCTCGTGTGAACTAGGCTCTGGCCCGAGCCGAGCCCGGTTGCAGCTTGCGGAATCAAGACCCAATGGCTGTTCCATGATAACGCGTACCACATCGGTAACTTCGGTGTCGCGTTATCAAGACATGTCGAGTAAGGTGTCATACGAATCGGGATGCTGCCCTCTCACCAACTCTGGTGACGAGGTTAGCATTCCGCCCTTCTAGAGGGACACGACATGTACGTAACTGTGAACCCCGGTTAAAGTTAACTCAAGCCTCAGCTCCACAAAATGGATGCTGCCACCACAGACACGAGTCTGACCTCCTGCTGCTGGGAGTCCTTCCAGCGAGGAGAGCTTGGACAAAGGGTTTCCTGTCGAGGGCGGTGTTCGCACCGTCCCAGACAGGGTTTGTGTATTCTGGGTAGGTAGGGCTTTTGCGAGAAGGTGACTGCGGAGTGGCACCCCGGTGCTCACTACGCATCTGCCGGTCAGAACCAGTTCCAGGGGCACCAACCCTGGCCTGGGGAAAGTCCGGCAGGGGAGAGGGGTGTAACTACCTCCCTTCCTGGTCCCACCCTTAGGGCAGGACCTAGTCATGTACCCACCCCTTTCTTTAGAATAAAGGCCGGAGCGGGGACCCTTCCAAATTAGATCATCTTTGAATCAAGAACTACTTACTACGAAAGGACACTCAAGACTCTTCTCAAGATTTCTCCCTTGTGACTAAGGAGTAGTCACCCTGCATCAGCGGGCACCACCTAAGAACTCTGCGGTTTGCTGCAAGTCCTTCCTCAAGGATCCGACGGCCCAGCTCGACGAGAACCGGCTTCCCTGGCACCTCTGACCTCTACCCACGTCATCAGCTCAGCTGTGATCTGTGGGTGCGACGAGACCTCGAGGGACCGGCCATCATCAGAACCTGCACGCTCTTAACCAGCACGACCATTGAAGCGATTCCCTGGTGAGTGCTCTGGGGTCCGAGAAGCCCCGACCCTGAGCCGCTCCAGCACCGAAGTGCAGTCTCCCAGCATCTCCACGATCTGCGTGGGGCCCTTCTGCTCGCTGCTCAGCCCGTTGTCTGGTCACTAGCCGCTGGCTTGTGCCCTTCTGTGACGACATCCGACAATCAACACTGCTGGTCTGGTTGCTCCAGACTGGCCCTTGCTTCCATCTTTGCGAGAAGCACCCCGGACCCTCCTGGTCCACTCAAGACGCCATCTTAGGCCCACCACGTGGCCCCGAGATCTGCCAAGGCTTGTTGCCCCATCCTGGGCCCAGCGACGCCGACAGCATCATCCTTCGTGGGACAGCTCGCACCTCCACCGTGGTCGCCGACAACGCCTCCTGGTCCGTGAGACTGCAGAGCCTAGCGTCGCCCACTCACCTGGTCGAGGTGACGGCCAACCGGTGCCATCCTGGTACCCTCTGACTACTGGCTAGTAGTACGAACTTGGTCCCCTCTGCTTTCAGGTATCAACAATCTCTGATCCAGGCTTGGATCTCTACGAACTATTCATCACTGGTCGCCGGCCAGCAACTCCTTTTCTTCCGGCTCCTGGCTCGTCAGCGAAGACCCCGACGCCTGTAAGACTTGCGCAGCCGCAGCCCTCGTGGCTAGGTAACTCGGCATTTCGGTGCCTGCATAGTCTCTTTACTCTAGGGTCCCGAGTCCCTCGCTTCCGACTTGCCTTATCGGGTCCGCCCGAGACCTTAAACTTTCCGTGTCCTCGGACACTTGTTTTAATTGTGCACTTGAAGTATTTTCCTAAGAGATTTGGTTTGTGCTTAGTACCCTGTCCTCATAAAGAGTCCAGGGCTGTTGTGAATCTTAATAAATATCCTGTTTATTTTCATAACACTTGTGTGGTGTCCTTTCACTGGGTGTTCAAGGGGTACATGTGTGGTAAACAGCTGGCTTAACGCGCCCTCTCGAGTCTTTAGCCTTAGACTGCTCGTATCCACGCTACTAGGATAGCTGGTCTATAGGTTGACTTACAACCAAACACCATAAGGGTCGTTGGAGCGATACATAGCGGTCGCTAGAATAGCGAACGTTGCATATCGGGCCAACTTCTCACAGAGTCCACCACCTCACAAACAGGGGACGTTTTGTTAACCAATGACAGGAGGAGGTTGAAATGGTCAAGGATTATGGAGGATGAATCCATATGGGACAATGTTAACACAATGGCCAAAAATGTGTACAATGACATGTTAAAAATTGACTTGCTGGGGGGGAGTCCGGACTTGGCAAACAATGTTATTAATCTCCACATTAGCTGCTTTGACCATCTAAAGTCCCTACTTTCCCTCCCTTGCCGGAGTGTTCCCAACAAATCCAATCCCCTTCGCCAGAAATGGTATAACAAAAAATGTAGGGAGGCCCATTCTGATCTTAGCAAAACTATTAAATCTCGTGACATGGTTGAAGTCAAAGCGGCTAGGCTTCATTATAGAAAAACCCAGTGGGAATCTAAACGGGAGTGGGAGGACAAGTTTTGGTCAGATCTCCTGGAAGCCTCCACCTCGAATAATCAGAAAAAGTTTTGGGATTTAGTCAAGTGGGGGAAGGATCCAGACTCGAGTACCCCGGCTAACCATGTACCCCTAGCAGAGTGGGTAACATTTTATTCTGCCCAATTCAGAGGTGATAATTCTAAACTCTTAAAAACCTTGGGTACGACACCCCCCTTACACACCCACAGGGAGAAACTCATTTTTTCAGTATCAGAGGCTGAACTGGCCTTGGGCTTGACCCTGCGAGGGAAAGCCCAGGATCTCATACCAGTGGACCTGTTTAAATCAAATCGAGCCTTGTGGCTCCCTGTTAGACCTGGCACCTTGGCGTGAGTCTCCCTTCCACTTTTTGCTGATGTGCCTCCGATGTTTTGCTGGTTTTCCGATACTCAGGGCACTGCGCCACGGCTGACCCGTGCCGCAGTGCAAGTGCTCCCTACTGTAAATTGTATATGCGATTGGTATCCATGATTGGTTCATTGGATTTACTGTTAGTCCCTAGTAAAGTGCACTAGGAGTGCCGGGGCTTATAGATGCCAATACTGCTGGTGGGCCTGCAGCGCTGGTTGCGCCACCCACCGAAGCAGCCGTAAAGATGTGTCTGGGAACTGCGACCGCAGAACCCGCGTGCGGTCTCGTACTGTCACGCTAGCTGGACAAGTGCACCCACTTGCCAGCCCCGAACCTTCCCTTGACTACATATTAGTCACCCCTATGGTAGGCCTACGGGCAGGGTGCGTTGTAGGTGTAAGGTAGGACAAGCCCTGATGTGTGTGGCATGTCCTAGTAGTGACTTACAACCAAGACCGTATTTCACTATTGAAGGCTCCCTGTTCCATTAGGCCAGACTGAGCTGCTGGAATTATTACACCCTATAATCCCAGCAGGCTCAAGGAGCATGGTAGCGAGTCGTGTTTAGTATGCCTAACCTCAGGATGATAAAATATTTCTTGTAGTCAAGTTTATTTTAGTATCCTGTGTTTGCAAATGCTACTTTTAGAAAGTTAGCATTTGCTTGCCTAACCATTTCAGCCCGCCTCTGCTGGTATGTGTATCTGACTGTCTGGGATGTGTGAGTGACAGGGCTGGGGGGGTGACAGGTGGTGAATGCGCAGATTACACCTTAGTGGGAGGTAGGAGTGGCTCTTGACTCTGGAACTTGATGTGCTCGGCCACCACAATGCTGGCTCCACCCTCCTGGGGAGCGACTGATGACTCAGCCGACACCTGGCCCAGGAAGGGCGAAGCCCCCATCAACAAGGTACTCTGGCTACCCCTGTCCACACAATGCTGGCTCCACCTCCTGTGGGGCGTCTGATGCGCCTGCCCCTCACACTGAAAGCAGAAGCCGGAGTACACCCACCAGAGTACTCAAGGACTGAAAGTGGCTATGCAAAGGCCCCCCTGGCCTGCGAGAACAAAAGAAATGCCATATAAAAGAAGTAGCCCTGCTCCTTGAAAGTTAGATCCGGTTTGGGCTACAGAAGGAACTCTGCCCGACGAGAATGACCGTGTAGGACAAGGAAGGGTGCTGACTCTTGCCTGTGTCCGGTGCCTTGCTGCCGAAGGAGAGGAGAAAGGAAAGACTGCGAGAAGACTTTTGCTTTACAAAACTTTGTGCCAAACTCTGCTGAGAGATCTCCAAGGGCTTGCTGTGAACCTGCCCCCTGACCAGCGCCCCAGGACCAGTGGACGCTACATCCTGAAGAAAGCGACTGTGTGTGCTGCCTAACCCTGCAGTACCGACGGAGGAATCTCCTCCAAGGCAACGACATCCACCTGACCACCGTGACCGGGGCCCAAAGCAACAGCGAAAGCAAAGTGAGGTCCAGCCGCCGCTGGCCCGAACACCGTGACCGCAACTGCACCGGGAGCCCGAGAGCAAAGCGAAGGAGGACCCGTCCGGTCCGAGCTCTCGAATTGACTGCGCCACGAGCAGCCAATCCACTTGCAAAGACGGACAAGTCGCCCTGTGAGAGTCCTCTGGGTCGGTAACCTGCCCGACAGCTCAGCTGTGAGCGCACAGCTGCACCGGCACTTGGCTGGGTACGTCCTGCACTTGGGGACCGTACTGCCACTTGCCGCCACCACACAGCCGCCGCCTCCAGGGTCGGAGCGAACGACGAGGAAAGGACCCTGCCGCCACAGAGCACCGCTGCCCCGGATGACCCGTGACCTGCTCGGCTGAGAGCCGCAACGAACAGCGACCCCGGGAAGGCAACGCGACGTGGGACAGCTCCCCTGGAAGCCGCCCGCTCCACAAGAACTTTGTTGAACTGGCCAGAAGGCCCTAAGAACTCTTATTGCTAGAAAGAACTGTGGCAACCCGAACTAAGTAATCTGGAACCGCTATTTGAAAAGTCGTTAACTGTATTCACAAGCTTGCCTGAGATCTTATATAAAGATATATATTTTTACAGAATACAGTTTGGTCTCATTGTGTGGTGGGTTGGTTGTGACGGTGTAATATTGCAAGTGTTTAACCCTATGTGCCCCAAAGATTAGCCTACGACTGCTTAAGCCACACTACCTAGAGGGTAAGCAGAGGTTGTCTGGAAGGTAACCCTCAGCCCTGACGAGGAAGAGAGAGTCCCTGCTTGTCGCTAGTGTTTCACTGCGCCAACTAGGTCCTCCCCCTTCCTACATTGGACGCAGCAGTGAGGATTTTTCGAATCTACATTTGCAATATTTATACCTGAGCTCCTGACCATTGCACAGTAATTACAGTCCAGTTACTTAGCCACAGACTTTGCTTTTGAATTTTGCCGAAAAGAAGATTCCGAGTGTGAGAGCCATGCCGGGCGCGAATAGCCTGGATGGAGCGGAGTCCACGACCTCGGAGGTGTTGGAGGTCGAGTGGGACGCCGCGAAGCTGGATACGTACTCCAGAACGGAACGTAAGTTTTTTTGCAGGAAACTCAAGGTTCCGCACACTGGTTGCAGAAAAAAGCCAGAGCTCTACAAAGCCCTGAAAGCCTGGATAGAGTCCAGAAAGGCCCCGGAGGATCAAGATGCCCTCGCGGAACAAGATGCAACTGAGGAGCAGAATGCACTTGTGGATCTAGTGGATCTCGAAAGGCAGGACAGCGTACACAGCTCTGGTAAAGGCCTGTCGCCAGAGGAGCTGGCGGACAGGAAGGAAATGAGGAATCACGAAAGGAAGCTGGCAGAATTAAAAATCCAACTGGAGCTTGAAACCAAAAGAATGGCACTGGAGGAGCGAAAGCACCAAATGGATTACGAAGTGAAAATGAGGGAGATGAGCCTGAAAGAAAGAGGCTTGGATCATCCTCCCTCTGGTGGCAGCACATCGCCAGTGCAGGTAGAGTCAAGAGTGCACATCCCGAAGGACGTAGTTAAGGAGTTCTTTAAGGGGGATGACATAGGACAGTGGTTTAGGGCATACGAGGTAGCCATGTCCTCCCACCGGGTCCCTGACAAGGATTGGGGAGCGGGGTTGTGGGGAAGGTTCCTTAGCGAAGGGCGAGATACCTTGCTAGATTTGCCCGTTGAAAATCAGAGATCCTATTCCCACATGAAAGAAGCTTTAATGAACAGGTACGGGCTTACCCCTGAAATGTATAGACAGAAGTTTAGGGGATGTACTAAGCGGCCTGGAAATACGTATGTGGAGTATGTGACTTATTTTTGCAGAGCACTGGATGGTTGGGTGAAGGGTAGCAAAGTGAATGATTTTCAAGGTCTCTTTGATTTAATTGCATGGGAGCACTTGTCTGATCACTGTTTTCCTGAGTTACGCCAACACCTGATCGATAGCAAGCTGTCCAACCCGAGGAAGCTTGCTGAGGAGGCGGACCGCTGGCTCAGCACCAGGGTCCACAAGGGTCCCGTGGGAGACTCCGCCAAGAGTGGGCAGGGTCCCCAGCAGAAGAGTGGGGGGGACAAGGGGGGAAAACAGAAAGGGTTCCAAAAAGGCCCCCAAAGTAGTTCCCAGGGGAACCAGCAGCAAGGTTCTCAGCCTCCCCCACCCCCGAAGCAGAATGGGGCCCGACAGGTAAACCTGTTCCAAAGGGGCCCTTCAATTGTTACAAATATGGCGAGCCTGGGCACATATCCAGTGACCCCAAGTGTCGCCTGTTTGGAAAACCCGCACCCACTGGTGCTTCGCCCCGTCAAGTGACTAGTGTTCACTTAGGAGAAGAAGTGATGACTTGGAGCACTCCCCTTGGGAAAAGGTGGAGAAAACGACTCACCTGCGGATGGTGGGTCTGCCTGACTGGGCGTGCGTGACCACCCGGTCAATGGCAGCCAGTAGGGGTGATCAAGAGGTCCTGGGGCCTGAAGGAGAGGCCCAGGAACCGGCCTTAGGGAGAAGGCGCAGGGGACGTGGGAAACCGGTCCCTGAAGTTCCCACGGTCCAGGAGGAAGCAGACCTTGAGGGGGATGCCCTGGAGCCTACAGGGGAACAGATCACCGAACTGGGGGACCTGCCTGAGCTGACCCATTGGCAGCAAGAAGGAGGACCCTCCAGGGAGGAATTCTGCAGGGAGCAGAAAGAATGCCCTTCTCTCGTGGGTATGCGGCAGCAGGCTTCAGACCAGGCCAATGGTGTTCAGGCCAAAACACATTATGTGTACTGGGAGAACGACCTCCTGTATTCCGAGCCTAAGGCTGCTGAACCTGGGTCAGCCCGTGTGCTGGTGGTACCCCAGAAGTTCAGAGCCTTCCTACTGGGTCTGGCTCATGATGTGCCTTTAGCAGGACATTTGGGGATGGACAAGACCTATGACAGGCTTGTCACCCACTTTTACTGGCCCCAAATGCACAAGAGCTCAGACGCTCATTGTAGAACTTGTCCGACTTGCCAAGCAAGTGGGAAGACCGGAGGGAAGAACAAGGCTCCCCTCCAACCCTTCCCTGTGGTCGGTACGCCATTCCAGCGAGTGGGTATTGACATCGTTGGGCCTCTGGACCCCAAGACAGCCCTGGGCAACAGGTTCATCCTGGTCTTGGTGGACCATGCCACCCGGTACCCTGAAGCCATCCCTCTGAGGACAGTGACGGCTCCCGTGGTGGGACGTGCACTGATGGTAATTTTCTCACGAGTAGGATTCCCTCTAGAGGTGGTGAGCGACAGGGGGACCAACTTCATATCCAAGTATATGAAGTCCCTTTGGCAAGAGTGTGGCGTAACGTATAAGTTCACCACGCCTTACCATCCCCAAGGTAACGGGTTGGTTGAGAGATTCAACCGAACCCTGAAAGGCATGATCATGGGCCTAGAAGGTCCGATGAGGCGTATGTGGGACGTCCTCTTACCATGCCTGCTCTTTGCATATCGCGAGGTACCACAGAAGTCCCTAGGGTTCAGCCCCTTTGAACTACTGTACGGTCACCCCGTGAGAGGACCGCTGAGTTTGGTAAAGGAAGGCTGGGAGCAATCTCCCAGGAAACCTCCCCAGAATGTATATAGCTACATGCTGGCCTTCAGAAACCAAACCAGACGCTTCAGACAACTTGCCGAGGCAAATCTGGAAGCAAGCCAGGAGGAGATGAAGCGGTGGTACGACCAGAATGCCACTCTGGTCGAGCTTCAGCCTGGACAAGAGGTGTATGTCCTGGCCCCGGTGGAGCCCTGTGCCCTTCAAGATATGTGGACAGGCCCATTCGAGGTTGTGGAGCGCAAGAGCCCCGTGACATACTTGGTAGACATGAAGACGCCCAGGAACCCTTTGCGGGTCCTACATGTCAACCGCCTCAAGCCCCACTTACGAAGGTCCGAAGTGGGCATGTTGTTGGCAACTGATGACGGAATGGAGCAGGAGTCGGAGCCTCTTCCTGACCTCTTAGTGGCCTGTGAGAAAGACGGGTCAGTGGATGGAGTTAACCTCTCACCCACCCTGACCCCCGAACAACAGGAAGACTGCCGCCAGTTGCTGGGGCAGTTTCCAGATCTGTTCTCCCTGGTTCCGAGTGTCACAGATTGGTGCGTCCATGATGTGGACACTGGAGACAGCTTACCTGTGAAGCATAAGGCTTACAGAGTGACTGACAGGGTCCGGGCCTGCATCAAGGAGGAGGTCTCCAAGATGCTTGCCCTTGGGGTGGTTGAGTCTTCCAGCAGTCCTTGGTCCAGCCCCGTGGTCTTGGTCCCAAAGGCTGCTGCGCCGGGAGCCACACCCGAACTCCGGTTCTGTGTGGACTACAGAGGACTCAATTCAGTCACGAAGACTGACGCGCACCCCATCCCCAGAGCTGATGAGCTCATTGATCGGCTAGGGGCTGCCCGGTTCCTCAGTACGTTTGATTTGACGTCTGGGTACTGGCAGATCGCCTTGACCGATGGGGCAAAGGAGAGGTCCGCATTCTCTACACCAGATGGGCATTTCCAGTTCCGGGTTATGCCATTTGGAATGAAGAATGCCCCTGCCACCTTTCAGAGATTGGTCAACCAGGTGTTGGCTGGGCTGGATGAGTTCAGCGCCGCCTACCTGGATGACATCGCTGTGTTCAGTGGCACCTGGCCAGAACACCTGCGACACCTCTGGGAAGTGTTGATAGCCCTGCGCAGAGCAGGCCTCACAATCAAGGCAAGCAAGTGCCAGATTGGGCAGGGTTCAGTGGTGTACTTGGGACACCAAGTGGGGAGTGGCAAGGTAGCACCCTTGCAACCCAAAATTGAGACCATCCTGGCTTGGGAACCCCCCAAGACCCAGACTGCGGTGAGAGCCTTCCTGGGGCTCACTGGGTATTACAGGAGGTTTGTCAAGGGCTATGGCACGATTGTGACCCCCTTGACAGAGCTGATTTCGAAAAAAAAAGCAGCCCAGGAATGTGATTTGGACTGACACCTGTCAGAAGGCTTTTGACACCCTGAAGACTGCCATGTGCACGGCGCCCGTGCTCCTGGCTCCTGATTTCTCCAAGGAATTCATAGTGCAAACAGACGCTTCAGAGCATGGTGTAGGGGCTGTTCTTTCACAGATGACTGAGGAGGGCTTTGACCAACCCGTAGCCTTCATAAGTAGGAGGTTACTTCCACGGGAAAGTAGGTGGAGTGCAATAGAGCGTGAAGCATTTGCTGTGGTCTGGGCGCTGAAGAAGCTAAGACCCTACTTGTTTGGGTCTCACTTCCGAGTTCAGACGGACCACAGGCCCCTCAGATGGTTGATGCAAATGAGGGGTGAGAACCCGAAACTGTTGAGGTGGTCCATTTCTCTACAGAGTATGGACTTTACGGTGGAACACCGCCCTGGCACCGATCACGCCAACGCTGACGGTCTGTCCAGATTTTTCCGCCTTAGTGATGTGGAACTCCCTGGGGAAGGGTAGTTCCCCCCACATTTCAGCTGGAGGGGACACGTGTTAGACCTGGCACCTTGGCGTGAGTCTCCCTTCCACTTTTTGCTGATGTGCCTCCGATGTTTTGCTGGTTTTCCGATACTCAGGGCACTGCGCCACGGCTGACCCGTGCCGCAGTGCAAGTGCTCCCTACTGTAAATTGTATATGCGATTGGTATCCATGATTGGTTCATTGGATTTACTGTTAGTCCCTAGTAAAGTGCACTAGGAGTGCCGGGGCTTGTAGATGCCAATACTGCTGGTGGGCCTGCAGCGCTGGTTGCGCCACCCACCGAAGCAGCCGTAAAGATGTGTCTGGGAACTGCGACCGCAGAACCCGCGTGCGGTCTCGTACTGTCACGCTAGCTGGGCAAGTGCACCCACTTGCCAGCCCCGAACCTTCCCTTGACTACATATTAGTCACCCCTATGGTAGGCCTACGGGCAGGGTGCGTTGTAGGTGTAAGGTAGGACAAGCCCTGATGTGTGTGGCATGTCCTAGTAGTGACTTACAACCAAGACCGTATTTCACTATTGAAGGCTACCTGTTCCATTAGGCCAGACTGAGCTGCTGGAATTATTACACCCTATAATCCCAGCAGGCTCAAGGAGCATGGTAGCGAGTCGTGTTTAGTATGCCTGAACTCAGGATGATAAAATATTTCTTGTAGTCAAGTTTATTTTAGTAGCCTGTGTTTGCAAATGCTACTTTTAGAAAGTTAGCATTTGCTTGCCTAACCATTTCAGCCCGCCTCTGCTGGTATGTGTATCTGACTGTCTGGGATGTGTGAGTGACAGGGCTGGGGGGATGACAGGTGGTGAATGCGCAGATTACACCTTAGTGGGAGGTAGGAGTGGCTCTTGACTCTGGAACTTGCTGTGCTCGGCCACCACAATGCTGGCTCCACCCTCCTGGGGAGCGACTGATGACTCAGCCGACACCTGGCCCAGGAAGGGCGAAGCCCCCATCAACAAGGTACTCTGGCTACCCCTGTCCACACAATGCTGGCTCCACCTCCTGTGGGGCGTCTGATGCGCCTGCCCCTCACACTGAAAGCAGAAGCCGGAGTACACCCACCAGAGTACTCAAGGACTGAAAGTGGCTATGCAAAGGCCCCCCTGGCCTGCGAGAACAAAAGAAATGCCATATAAAAGAAGGAGCCCTGCTCCTTGAAAGTTAGATCCGGTTTGGGCTACAGAAGGAACTCTGCCCGACGAGAAGGACCGTGTAGGACAAGGAAGGGTGCTGACTCTTGCCTGTGTCCGGTGCCTTGCTGCCGAAGGAGAGGAGAAAGGAAAGACTGCGAGAAGACTTTTGCTTTACAAAACTTTGTGCCAAACTCTGCTGAGAGATCTCCAAGGGCTTGCTGTGAACCTGCCCCCTGACCAGCGCCCCAGGACTAGTGGGCGCTACATCCTGAAGAAAGCGACTGTGTGTGCTGCCTAACCCTGCAGTACCGACGGAGGAATCTCCTCCATGGCAACAACATCCACCTGACCACCGTGACCGGGGCCCAAAGCAACAGCGAAAGCAAAGTGAGGTCCAGCCGCCGCTGGCCCGAACACCGTGACCGCAACTGCACCGGGAGCCCGAGAGCAAAGCGAAGGAGGACCCGTCCGGTCCGAGCTCTCGAATTGACTGCGCCACGAGCAGCCAATCCACTTGCAAAGACGGACAAGTCGCCCTGTGAGAGTCCTCTGGGTCGGTAACCTGCCCGACAGCTCAGCTGTGAGCGCACAGCTGCACCGGCACTTGGCTGGGTACGTCCTGCACTTGGGGACCGTACTGCCACTTGCCGCCACCACACAGCCGCCGCCTCCAGGGTCGGAGCGAACGACGAGGAAAGGACCCTGCAGCCACAGAGCACCGCTGCCCCGGATGACCCGTGACCTGCTCGGCTGAGAGCCGCAGCGAACAGCGACCCCGGGAAGGCAACGCGACGTGGGACAGCTCCCCTGGAAGCCGCCCGCTCCACAAGAACTTTGTTGAACTGGCCAGAAGGCCCTAAGAACTCTTATTGCTAGAAAGAACTGTGGCAACCCGAACTAAGTAATCTGGAACCGCTATTTGAAAAGTCGTTAACTGTATTCACAAGCTTGCCTGAGATCTTATATAAAGATATATATTTTTACAGAATACAGTTTGGTCTCATTGTGTGGTGGGTTGGTTGTGACGGTGTAATATTGCAAGTGTTTAACCCTATGTGCCCCAAAGATTAGCCTACGACTGCTTAAGCCACACTACCTAGAGGGTAAGCAGAGGTTGTCTGGAAGGTAACCCTCAGCCCTGACGAGGAAGAGAGAGTCCCTGCTTTTCGCTAGTGTTTCACTGCGCCAACTAGGTCCTCCCCCTTCCTACACTCCCCTACATAACCATGATCGCTAACTCATTAGCCAAAGGAGCCACGATCCCAAAATCATGGAAGGGAGCTGAGATAATTCCAATATTCAAAAAAGGCGACAGGTCCAAGCCAGGGAATTACCACCCTATCAGTCTCATTGACTCCATACAAAAAATCATCGCACGTATGGTCTTGGGACGGGTTCAGGGCTGGATTGAATCTGAGGACATATTATCTCCTATGCAGGCGGGCTTTAGATCAGGCATAAGCACCATTGATCAGGTGTTTAGATTATGCCTGATCTATTGGAAAGTGGTCTTGCTTGGCGGCGGTACCATCTTTGCTGAATTCATTGACCTAAAGTCCGCCTTCGACCTAGTGCCAAGGGACAAACTGTTGGGAGTGATGAAAAACTTAGGTTGTCCACCAGAACTACTTGACCTCATAATTAAATTCCATGAGGATATCTATGTGAGGGTGAGGTGGGGAGGCCAGGGACAAGTGACGGAAACATTTCCCGTAACCAGAGGTGTCCGTCAGGGGTGCGTCCTGGCACCAACACTCTTCCTCCTATTCATTGACCAAGTGGTGAAATTCTTTATGGACACCCCCACTGATGCCCCAATGTTGGCTGGGACGAGATTCCCACTGCTCATCTTCGCCAATGACACCCTACTCCTCTCTAGAACACGCAGCGGGCTGCAGCGGGCCTTGGACCGCTTTGAGGAGTTTTGTGCCATTAACAATCTTGCGGTGAATGTGGGAAAAACAAAGTTCATGGTTTTTTCTAGAAATCATCCTGTTCGGAGCTCTGTGAGCTTGAATGGAGTTAACCTCGAGCAAGTCGAGACTATGACCTACCTGGGGGTTACTCTTGACAGCCGCTTGAGATGCAAAGACCAAATTAACACCCAACATCTCAAGCTCGCACGGTTAACGGGCTGTCTTATAAAAGAGCAAAAGAGATCCATCACCAAGCGGGTCCTCCCAGCTCTCAGGATCTATGACGCTAAAATTACTACTGCTATTCTATATCGCGCAGATCTATGGGGCTACATGGATCTCCTTAATCTCTTTAAAACCCAATGCAAGTTCCTACGGAACCTGGTAGGCCTACCACAGTCGACTCCATCAATCCCCCTTTGCCTTGATTTGGGGTGCCTACCGATCAACGAGATGGCCAGATTTAGGTTGGTGGCCCTTTGGAGGCGAATATGGACCTCCCCTGACCTGTCTCTATTTGCGAAAGAACTAGCAGAAGTCAGGTCAATCAGTGGATCTGGAAAAATCCCATGGCTCCAAGCTGTAAAAAACATCCTCATTGATATGGGTTTAGAACAGCTTTGGATATCTCCCTCATCCAATGCCTTTCCCTCTAAACAGGAGTTTAAAGCCTCGTATTGGGCTTCTGTTCGTCTAAATCGAGTTTCACTTTCCAGCAACATCAGCCTCACAGGCAGGTTCCTTACATTTAAGCTAGACTTGTCCCGTGAGCCCTATTGGGATGTTATTACCAAACCGCTGGACAAGAAACTGTACCATCAGTTCAGAGTGGGTGCTTTGCCTTTGAATACTTTTGTAAACAAATGGTCCACGGGGGTATCAAATTTCTGTAAAGGCTGCCCGGGCCAGAAAGAATCAGAGGGTCATTTTCCTTTTGCTTGCCCCAGTTACTCGGTGCCGCGAAAGAAATGGTTAAAACCTCTGTTCCAGCGTTTACCATTTAGAAAATCTGCCGATGCCATCTGGGCACTAAAGACTAATACCTCTGAGGTCTTTGTAGTGAGCCCAGCTAAATATTTGGGATGGGCCTGGCTCATAAGGTTAAAGCACGTGTCAAAGTTGCCAGAGCCCGCCAATAGTGCTCCATAAAGTGACATATCCTGTTTACTGCCTAAATATCTGTTTTTCACAATCTGCACTTTTCGCACTCTAAGCATGAAATGGTTTCCCATTGTTTGACATGATTCGATATGTATTATCAAACCTTTATGTTTTAATCAGGTTTCTCACCTTAGATGTTTAATACTTTTTCTTAACCTCTTTAAAATCAACTTTTTTTAGATTGTGTGGCTTACTTGGTGTACCTTACATGTATATTGCTTCTTGCTTAGTAATGTCTTGCATTTCTTTCTTTGTAAAAAGTTTTTTAACTTCTTGTCTTACTAATGTATTATAATGTGTCTTTTATGATTTGTCAAAAATCGAAATAAAGACTTGAAACCTGAAAGTAGGTAACATTGCCTTTGTCAATGGTTATTACTTGCAGAAGATAAATAAGCTGCAACGATAACTTGTATATAATATTGACAAAGCTTCCAATTAAATCCTTGGTGACCCTACCACTATGTTAATGCTCCTGAGTTTCAGAAAGAGAAGGGAAATCCAGAGAGAGCATGACTCTCTTTAAAGGATTTCCCTTCCCCCACAACGCTCCCCTCGCATGACGTCATGCTGTAACTTCTCTACTACTGAGAAGTGAGCAGTGTGAGCAGCGCACATCCATGTGCCTGGTGCTGTCTCGAAACGGGTCTCTGTCAGGCTTTGTTTTGCGCTCTGGCACTTTTTACTGCAGTGACAGCAAACAGAGGTCATTACAGTCCGGGAAAAAAACGGGCTGCCTGTCACGGCTCAAAACAAAGCCCGATAGAGACCCGTTTCGAGGCCCCCTGAAAAAAACTGCCGGTGCTCAGACCCCTTGAGACCCGGCCCACTTAAAGCCCTGGTTCACCCCTTCAACATCCACAGCCTCCAGGTACTTCCACCTCTGTAGTGCCTCACTCTGCACTAGGGTCATGTAGTGCCCCCTGATCTCTGTACTGGGGTGAATGTATGACATTGTTCTGCATTCTGTCCATCAACTGTTATTTTTGCAGTAATCCAGAAGAGTGCCAGGCAGTAATCCCTGTAACTGAGCTCCCTGTGTGTTGTAATCCAGCAGAGTGCCAGGCAGTAATCCCTGTAACTGAGCTCCCTATGTGTTGTAATCCAGCAGAGTGCCAGGCAGTAATCCCTGTAACTGAGCTCCCTGTGTGTTGTAATCCAGCAGAGCGCCAGGCAGTAATCACAGTAATGGAGCTCCCTGTGTGTTGTAATCCAGCAGAGCGCTAGGCAGTAATCCCTGTAACTGAGCTCCTGTGTGTTGTAATCCAGCAGAGTGCCAGGCAGTAATCCCTGTAACGGAGCTCCCTGCGTGTTGTAATCCAGCAGAGTGCTAGGCAGTAATCCCTGTAACTGAGCTCCCTGTGTGTTGTAATCCAGCAGAGTGCATGGCAGTAATCCCTGTAACGGAGCTCCCTGCATGTTGTAATCCAGCAGAGTGCCAGGCAGTAATCCCTGTAACGGAGCTCCCTGTGTGTTGTAATCCAGCAGAGCGCTAGGCAGTAATCCCTGTAACTGAGCTCCTGTGTGTTGTAATCCTGCAGAGTGCCAGACAGTAATCCCTGTAACGGAGCTCCCTGCGTGTTGTAATCCAGCAGAGTGCCAGGCAGTAATCCCTGTAACTGAGCTCCCTGTGTGATGTAATCCAGCAGAGTGCCAGGCAGTAATCCCTGTAACGGAGCTCCCTGCATGTTGTAATCCAGCAGAGTGCCAGGCAGTAACCCATGTAACGGAGATCCCTGCGTGTTGTAATCCAGCAGAGTGCCAGGCAGTAATCCCTGTAACGGAGCACCCTGTGTGTTGTAATCCAGCAGGAGACCCGGGAATAAACAACTGAGATCAGATCAGACTCGTTGTCTTGGCTCTGAATTACCAGCACAGTCCCCTGAGCTCGAGCCCTGTCTTTACAGTGTCTGTAATCACAGTGCCAATGCTTGTTTGTATCCTCTTCTGACAGCCAGGAGTATTGTACTGTCCACAGCGCCAATGCTTGTTTGTATCTCTTCTCACAGCCAGGAGTATTGTCCTGTCCCTGGCAGAGCTGCAGCCGTGAGAGGGTCAAATATCCGCCTCGGGAGCCTCTTTGGGGCTGTTTTCATCTTTTCTTGTCTCTGTCCCCCCCTACCCACCCCCCCCTCCCCCCACCACCCCCCTATCCCGCAGAAGCCGCCGAACATATCTCTGTTTCTCTTTTAGATATGACCCGGGCTCACTGACTCCTGTCAATCAGAGTGTGAGGGAGTCTGAGGGCTCACTCCTGTCAATCAGAGTGTGACGGAGGCTGGGGGCTCACTGACTCCTGTCAATCAGAGTGTGAGGGAGTCTGGGGGCTCACTCCTGTCAATCAGAGTGTGACGGAGGCTGGGGGCAATCTGACTCCTGTCAATCAGAGTGTGAGGGAGTCTGGGGGCTCACTCCTGTCAATCAGAGTGTGACGGAGGCTGGGGGCTCACTGACTCCTGTCAATCAGAGTGTGAGGGAGGCTGGGGGCTCACTCCTGTCAATCAGAGTGTGACGGAGGCTGGGGGCAATCTGACTCCTGTCAATCAGAGTGTGAGGGAGTCTGGGGGCTCACTCCTGTCAATCAGAGTGTGACGGAGGCTGGGGGCTCACTGACTCCTGTCAATCAGAGTGTGAGGGAGTCTGGGGGCTCACTCCTGTCAATCAGAGTGTGACGGAGGCTGGGGGCTCTCTGACTCCTGTCAATCAGAGTGTGAGGGAGTCTGGGGGCTCACTCCTGTCAATCAGAGTGTGAGGGAGGCTGGGGGCTCACTGACGCCTGTCAATCAGAGTGCAAGGGAGGCTGGGGGCTCACTCACTCCTGTCAATCATAGTGTGACGGAGGCTGGGGGCTCACTGACTCCTGTCAATCAGAGTGTGAGGGAGTCTGGGGGCTCACTCCTGTCAATCAGAGTGTGAGGGAGTCTGGGGGCTCACTCCTGTCAATCAGAGTGTGAGGGAGGCTGGGGGCTCACTGACGCCTGTCAATCAGAGTGCAAGGGAGGCTGGGGGCTCACTCACTCCTGTCAATCATAGTGTGAGGGAGGCTGAGGGCTCACTCACTCCTGTCAATCAGAGTGTGAGGGAGCCTGGGGGCTCACTCCTGTCAATCAGAGTGTGAGGGAGTCTGGGGTGTTAGAAGATCTGCCTCAATGTTTACAATGTATCCATAATGACATCTAAAAGCATATTCCTGAATTGAGCTTTCAATAAAAGCTTGTTGTTGTAGGCTCCGCCTCTTATACCTCCCTCCTGCAATCTCTCATCATCGGTTCTGATGGAGGTGATTGAGGGGTGGGGGGGGGGGTGTTCTCGGGGCTCCCCCTCTGGACGAAGAGCCTCTGACGTCACTGATAATGGCTGGGGTGGTGGGACCACACCGGTCCTGGATGCCAGACACGGAGAGTCCACTTCTTTTCGCGTGCCAACAGCGCGCCGTGTGATCTGCTGCAGGTTTATTGATGCGTTTTTAATAAAGCACGGGCTTTACCCGAAGGTGTCAGAGCGCTTCCCAATAGGAACAGTAATGATACATGAGGAGAACATTACAAGTGGGCGTGTTACAAAAGCAAAGGTTTCGTTACATGAGGAAAAAGTGACGATCTTGAGCAAACAAAATACAAGAGGGATGCGGGTTGTGGATGCGGGAGGGATGGAGCTGGGAGGAAGGTACTGAGTGACGGGGTCTGGGGGCTTTGGAAGATCTGCCTTAATGTTTACAATGTACCCATAATGGCATCTAAACGCTTATAAATCATTCCTGAATTCGTTGATAAAGACAAGCTTTTCTTACAGGCTCCGCCCCTTATCCCTCGGTCCTTCAATCTCTCATCATCGGATCCGGTGGAGGTGATTGGAGGGGGTTCTGGGGCTCCCCACCCCCTCCTCTGACGTCACTGGTAGGGTGGGACCACAGCAGCAGGCCTTGATGCCAGACACAGACAGGCGAGTTCTTTGCATCCCGAAGTGAGCGCGCCGTGTGATCTGCTGAGTTGTGGATGTGGGTGGGGGTTGGAGCCGGGGAAGGTGCTGAGTGAGCGGGGTTCCCTCCTTTTGTTTGCGATGTAATTGTGGCGTAAGGGCCTGAGCTGCTGACTCTGGAGCTGGGAAACACGTTCGAGTCTCGGCGTCTGCTCTACAACCTATGATTCTGGGCACATCACAGACCCTCCCTGCGCCTGAAATACATGTGAATGTGCCTGTGTAATGTAACTGCGGCCTGACAACGCAAGGTGCCAAAAGGAGCTGAAAAGCGCTGCAGAGACTCAGAAATGCCGAGTTTTTCTTTTAGGGGGGCCGGGGGGGGGGGGAGGCAAATGAGCCTCTTGGGTGCTTCTCGGCACCAGCCCTGCCCCGGCTCCGGTTGGCAGGTCTGTAACTGGCGCTCATGAAAAGCCTCCAATACCTTTAGTTCGAATTCATCCGGATAAAGCTAATTAAAACAGGGGATTTTATATGTTTCCATGGAATCTCCCCGTGTGAAAGTAGGCCGTATGACGGCTGTTCTGGCGTCCCATCCCTTCCCCCTCTCCTTTCTGCCTGCCTAAACCGGAAGCTAGCATCCGGGGACCGGTTTCTGGGTAGGGGGACCAGAATTTAAAAGCCAAAAACCGGGACATTTGACAAAAATAGAAGAAGGACTACAATTTTACTTCAAGCAATGAGAGCGCTCCTCAGCAGAGAATTACAGAACAGGCAGTAAGAACATTCATAGCATGACATTTTTAAGCCCAGTAGCTTGCCTGTTAATTAAATTGCTTTCTTGAAACAACTGCTAACTATCCCTGCTTTGTAAAACATAAAAACACCTCCCCCCGTTTTCAGTCGACTCTAAAAACGGGGACATGAGCTAAATTTCTTGAAATTTGCTGGGGCAGCTGGTTAAAAACAGGGACCGCCCTGGTAAAACGGGGACGCCTGGTCACCCTATTTCTGGGTAACACCCTTCACCAGCCACGCTACTTTAAATCCAGTGGCAAAGTGAGCCCGGGACCCACGTCTGAGCATACCCTGCCAACTCACCCCGAAACCGGCCCCAGGGTGCTTCTGTCCGTCCAGGGCAGACCTGGCTTGGCAGTGCGGGCTGGACTGTTCCCATGAGGCTCAGGGTCAGACTGATTTGCATATAGCTGGGTCTGAACTGAGGTGGTGGAGTGAGCCAAAGAATGATGATGGATTTAACCCAAATCTATGACGGGGGTGGGGTGAGTGTTTGAAAAGTTTCAGCGCTCCGTCCATCATCTCCTTGTGTTTGCGAAGTATTTTTTTCTGCCAAGTCACAATGACCATGAACTGCACACGCCGGCCCTGCCACGGCAGGCCGGAGACATAGTTGTGGGGCTACTTACATGGGCCACACAATCAGTGCTGCGGGCCCACGAGTAACATTTAATCTACAGGCCCTGGGCACCTGTAGTGCACGCTATTCAGGACTTATAAGCAAATCCAATATGCCAATTGGGTACGATCCAAAGGTAGAGTGTTTTAGGGGAGAGAGTACAAGCACTTTAGCACTGATTAGCAGGTCTCAAGCACAGAGTCCTAGAGACAGCAGAAACGGGTACAGAATAATTTGAGGGAGGCAGGCAAAATGTTGAGGGAAGACCACCCTAAGCCTGTCGGGTCGAACGCAGGGGTATTGTGGGTGGGGGTCCATGCACGTGCTCTCCTGCAGTCAGCAAATGAGGGGTAAAGTGTCATTTGTTCCTCTGGGAGGGATCCAGGAGTTGAGGTGGAGGGAGGGGTATGGCGGTGTCCAGAAGTGTTGATTTTTTCTTTTTCGGTCGCAGCCTACCACACAGCTGCTCAATTCATCTTGGGGAGTGTCGGAAAGTTGTCCTGGGAATGCATCTGCCCCTGCTCACTCGTCACATTTGCTGTGAAACATGAACAGCAGAGCAGGGGGCGCTTTCACACTTCTGTGAAAGTGCCATTATTCTTGAGTCAAACCAATGTAAATAGGTCATTCTCCCATCTCGTAAAAAGCGTGGAGTTTCCACAGCTGGAAGTATATTGCAGGGTTTAGAGGCAAAATGTGAAAGAGAATTTAGTGTTTCACTCACAGCAATAAACACATGCTAACCTTCCCACTCTCCGCTGACATTCGCAGAGATAATTTCAAGCCCCTTAGTCTGGTCAGCATGTGTGTTTCAGATCTTTTATTTTTCCCTTTCTTCAATGTACAAGTATTTGTTAGTGTTTTGCCAGCAGTCTGTTATCTTCACATAAGACCCATCGAAATAACATTTAACTATTATGTATTATTTTGTTTACTGTTTATTTAGGGAACAGGGTGTCAAGGAAGCTAATTAACAGATTAGGATTCATGATTCAATTTTCACTTTTTCTTTGTGAGAAATACCTTATTTCCGTGTGCTTGTGCGGGCTGCATAGCCCGTGGGCACGGATGCAGCATGGGCCGGTGGGCACGGATGCAGCATAGCCCGTGGGCACGGATGCAGCATAGCCCGTGGCCACGGATGCAGCATAGCCCGTGGCCACGGATGCAGCATAGCCCGTGGGCACGGATGCAGCATAGCCTGTGGCACGGATGCAGCATAGCCCGTGGGCACGGATGCAGCATGGGCCCGTGGCCATGGATGCAGCATAGCCGTGGGCACGGATGCAGCATAGCCCATGGGCACGGATGCAGCATAGCCAGTGGGCACGGATGCAGCATAGCCCGTGGGCACGGATGCAGCATAGCCTGTGAGCACGGATGCAGCATAGCCCGTGGCCACGGATGCAGCATAGCCTGTGGGCACGGATGCAGCATAGCCCGTGGGCACGGATGCAGCATAGCCCATGGGCACGGATGCAGCATGGCCCGTGGGCACGGATGCAGCATGGCCCGTGGGCACGGATGCAGCATAGCCCGTGGGCACGGATGCAGCATAGCCTGTGAGCACGGATGCAGCATAGCCCGTGGCCACGGATGCAGCATAGCCCGTGGCCACGGATGCAGCATAGCCCGTGGGCACGGATGCAGCATGGCCCGTGGGCACGGATGCAGCATAGCCCGTGGGCACGGATGCAGCATAGCCCATGGGCACGGATGCAGCATAGCCCGTGGGCACGGATGCAGCATAGCCCATGGGCACGGATGCAGCATAGCCTGTGGGCACGGATGCAGCATAGCCCATGGGCACGGATGCAGCATAGCCTGTGGGCACGGATGCAGCATAGCCCATGGGCACGGATGCAGCATAGCCCGTGGCCACGGATGCAGCATAGCCCGTGGGCACGGATGCAGCATAGCCTGTGGGCACGGATGCAGCATAGCCCGTGAGCACGGATGCAGCATAGCCTGTGGGCACGGATGCAGCATAGCCCATGGGCACGGATGCAGCATAGCCCGTGGCCACGGATGCAGCATAGCCCGTGGGCACGGATGCAGCATAGCCTGTGGGCACGGATGCAGCATAGCCCGTGAGCACGGATGCAGCATAGCCTGTGAGCACGGATGCAGCATAGCCCGTGGGCACGGACGCAGCATAGCCTGTGGCACGGATGCAGCATAGCCCGTGGGCACGGACGCAGCATAGCCTGTGGCACGGATGCAGCATAGCCCGTGGGCACGGATGCAGCATAGCCTGTGGGCACGGATGCAGCATAGCCCGTGAGCACGGATGCAGCATAGCCTGTGGGCACGGATGCAGCATAGCCCATGGGCACGGATGCAGCATAGCCCGTGGCCACGGATGCAGCATAGCCCGTGGGCACGGATGCAGCATAGCCTGTGGGCACGGATGCAGCATAGCCCGTGAGCACGGATGCAGCATAGCCTGTGAGCACGGATGCAGCATAGCCCGTGGGCACGGATGCAGCATAGCCTGTGGCACGGATGCAGCATAGCCCGTGGGCACGGATGCAGCATAGCCTGTGGCACGGATGCAGCATAGCCCGTGGGCACGGGTGCAGCATAGCCTGTGGGCACGGATGCAGCATAGCCTGTGGGCACGGATGCAGCATAGCCCGTGGGCACGGATGCAGCATAGCCTGTGGGCACGGATGCAGCATAGCCCATGGGCACGGATGCAGCATAGCCTGTGGGCACGGATGCAGCATAGCCCGTGGGCACGGATGCAGCATAGCCTGTGGGCACGGATGCAGCATAGCCCGTGAGCACGGATGCAGCATAGCCTGTGAGCACGGATGCAGCATAGCCCGTGGGCACGGATGCAGCATAGCCTGTGGCACGGATGCAGCATAGCCCGTGGGCACGGATGCAGCATAGCCTGTGGCACGGATGCAGCATAGCCCGTGGGCACGGATGCAGCATAGCCTGTGAGCACGGATGCAGCATAGCCCGTGGGCACGGACGCAGCATAGCCTGTGGCACGGATGCAGCATAGCCCGTGGGCACGGACGCAGCATAGCCTGTGGCACGGATGCAGCATAGCCCGTGGGCACGGATGCAGCATAGCCTGTGGGCACGGATGCAGCATAGCCCGTGAGCACGGATGCAGCATAGCCTGTGGGCACGGATGCAGCATAGCCCATGGGCACGGATGCAGCATAGCCCGTGGCCACGGATGCAGCATAGCCCGTGGGCACGGATGCAGCATAGCCTGTGGGCACGGATGCAGCATAGCCCGTGAGCACGGATGCAGCATAGCCTGTGAGCACGGATGCAGCATAGCCCGTGGGCACGGATGCAGCATAGCCTGTGGCACGGATGCAGCATAGCCCGTGGGCACGGGTGCAGCATAGCCTGTGGGCACGGATGCAGCATAGCCCGTGGGCACGGATGCAGCATAGCCTGTGGGCACGGATGCAGCATAGCCCATGGGCACGGATGCAGCATAGCCTGTGGTCCACGCCACAAGCTGCATATTAAGCACAGTGGCTCTGGAAATATAGCAGGCTTGAAAAATCTTTGCAGAAACACCAACCCTGTCTTTGACAAGTTATTTCTACAGTGTTGTTAACATGAATAACATATCCTACATGGTATTTCTCAGTCCTCTGACCTAAGCAAGCATTGTCCAAGCCAATAGGTCTCGCCTATGAAAGCTATTGGTTTGGCACTAAGGAGCACTGACCAAGTACAGAGTCCTTGCGCTAGGGATGTGTATATGTTCCTTTGGAAACTACTTGTTTTATTTACTGCTTGTATTATATTGTGTGTGCCTCTAGTACACTGCGGCGTTTACTTCATTATCACGGTGCCTGATTCATGGGCATGGGTGTCCTCAGGGGGGCAAGGAGGTGAGCTTGCCCCCTCCCCCTGGCTCGCCGGTCCGTCCGATGCGGGCCGTACAGGTGGTGACGTGGATGGTGCGGCTCGATTCAATTCAGATGCCTGGTTTCTTTTACTCAGGCACTCCATAACTTGCCCCTCCTCAAGTCAGCCCCCACTGTCAACTATGAGGCAGCAGGCTCACACAAAATTATACAAGTAGTCACTTTAAGGCGCGAGGGGACGCGCCTTACGGTAACTACTTGTGTCATTATTGACAGCCCCCACAGTTGTGTTTGTCTGCAAGGCCCATAAGAGCGGGACAAAGCCCTTGTAATGACGGCCCTGCTTGATGAGCGGGAAAACTGCTGCTGATCGGCAGGAGAGAAGGCTGGGCTGCTCCCACAGCTTGAAAGAAGCATAACCTCTTCTGTTTTCTGTCTAGCTCCTCACTTGCTGAAAAACGTGACTCAAGAACTGGCTTCCCTCTCTTTCCTCTCATTTGTGTCTTTCGTTCACCTTTAATATGGATCTAAAAAGGAAGTAATACTTTTGCTGGAAACGTCTTTTCTGACATTTTTCTATTCCAAAGTGCAGCCTCGGGATAGAGAGAAAAAAGAATGTTAAAAATACGAAAAACAAATAACTAAATAAAGCAAGACATATTGGTCACAAAGGGGGCAGCTTGGTTTTATTTACACCCAAACACATTAGTGCCACTTTACAGGCTTTTCCAGTGAAGCTCTACTTTCATTTTTTCTTGACTTTGAATATCATTGTTTTCCTCAGGTGAGGAAGTTCACCATTCCTGGAGGTAATGCGAGATCTGGTTGATGCGTGGTGATGAAAACGTTTAATGGGATCCTTATCAACTGTTTTCCTTTTATTTGTTCATAAAATGTGCACTGCAGCTTTATGTTCATGAATGTGCTCTTTTAAAACCATACTCCTTATGTTTTTTAAGGATTTAAGCAATGGACATTGAAACAGATCCCTTCTGGGCCATGTAGTCTTGTCCTTTTTCAGGCAAAAACCCCTCGTTGATTTCTGAACAGTGAGTGCACAAGGGCAATCACTGAAACTATATTGATGTTCTTGCTTTTGAAGTTTGTTTACACCTCTTAGATAAAAAATGTTGCTTAAATTAGCCGGCAGATTACGGCACGTTTTGCTAATTTTTTTGGGATCCTCAAAATGTCGGTATGATAAATCGTTTATTTAATTGAGAAAGATGTAAATTTTGGTTAAAGTACATCTTGGGCTGTTTGAAATATTGGTACATAGAGGAATGCTATGTACGATGCTTTAATAGGGGTAAGGGTTTCAGTTGGTTATGCGAAACTTGAGAGGTGGCGCATTGTGTATTTGTGATGCAACTCCGCCTAGAAGTTGGTTTAGTATCTGTGGTGAGTGTGAAGTGAGCTAACCCCCATTTCATGAACAGAAATAGGATTGTCGTTTTGCATTTGGGGTGGGTGGGCAGGCAGTATAGAATTCCTTAATTGACAGCTTGTTGTGGTGGCATTTTTGTGGGGTTTCGCTCTTTTCTGTGTGTGCTTTTGGAGTTATTTCTGAGGAGGGCCTCTTCGGGGAGTTGGAGCTGAAGCTACTTGTCTGGGCTATGTTTCTGGGAGTACTGTGTTGGTATTAAGTACCCCTTGCAGAGGCATTGTTATTTTACCTATTTGGCGGGGGCCAATATTAATGTTTGGAAGAAATAAGTATAGGTGTGATGCTCACTATTTATGTGGGTCTTTGTTTCGATGAACTGCAGAGCTTTGGTGATATTGGGGTGGTTGGGCACTGTCTACGAATATATATTTTTCCAGGCAGTATCAGTCATATGTATAGGGTGACCAGATGACTCACCAGGCATAACTTTTCCAGTTTTCATTTGCCATAACAGTCTTTGAAGGGGGTGATGAGTGCGTTTGATCAAATTGTAAATATTCTTAGGCCAAATCCTTGCTCTTTTAATCAGAATCAGGAGTCCAAGTGATGTAGAAAAAATACTTTTATTAAATAAGGTTTAAAACATGAACAGCCGACACGTGTTTCGCCCCCTGTGGCGATTTGCGCCGGGGCTTTTTCAAGGCTATTTACAGTATCATATATTCATTAATACAAATCTTCAAAGAGTTAACTTAGTTTTCAAAATATCTTATTATATGTCAGGTTTCGATTTCTCAGGGTTTAATCCTCGGTTCTCGTCTTCTTCCTCCGCTCGCAAGCGGCCGTTTGCGAGCGGAGGAAGAAGACGAGAACCGAGGATTAAACCCTGAGAAATCGAAACCTGACATATAATAAGATATTTTGAAAACTAAGTTAACTCTTTGAAGATTTGTATTAATGAATATATGATACTGTAAATAGCCTTGAAAAAGCCCCGGCGCAAATCGCCACAGGGGGCGAAACACGTGTCGGCTGTTCATGTTTTAAACCTTATTTAATAAAAGTATTTTTTCTACATCACTTGGACTCCTGATTTTGATTAAAAGAGCAAGGATTCGGCCTAAGAATATTTACAATTTGATCAAACGCACTCATCACCCCCTTCAAAGACTTATTCGTTACAAAACTCAAGCGGTCCAGAGTTTTTTGAGTGTGTTTTCCTCAATACATGAAACATGTAAACTGATATAGACTTGGTATTTCCTGTGGACCACTCCCTTTTTCTAGATTTGCCATACCAGTGCATTCTGGGAGCTGTAGTCTAGGTACATTTTATTTCAATCAATTGGTCTAACACACTAGCTGACTGACTGAAATATTTATTAAGCGCACTAATGCCGAGACGTCTTGGCGCTATAGAAGGAAGATGAACGGGACTGCCCGTTAGAACATAGAGAAGAGCCAGGTTTTCAAAGCTTTTCTAAAACTGGTCCGGTTTGTATGAGAGCGTAGCGCAATCGGCATGGTGTTCCATAGCTTCGCTGCCTGGTAAGAGAAAGACTTTACGCCCCATCGGACTCTCCTGATTCTAGGCATACAGATCAGGTCCAGACTGCTAGATCTTTATGTGAGGGTGGCACATAGCGAGGAAAGAGATTTGTCATGTCCTCCGCACCTCTTCCATTAAGGGACTTATGGACTAGACAGAGAGCCTTAAATTGCACTCTACGCCTGACAGGGAGCCAGTGGAGTTGCCGTATGGCGTGCAATGTCAGATGACATTTAGGGAGCTCTAGCAAGACTCTGGCTGACGCGTTTTGGATTGATTGAAGTTTTGCAAATTGTTTTTCCCCAGTGCCTAGGTACAGGGCGTTACAATAGTCTATACGGGACAACACCAAAGCTCCGACCACTGTTTTCCTCAGTGTGAATGGAATATATGGCAGGATTTTCCAGAGCACCTTAATTGTAAAGAAACAGGCCGATGTAACTTGACTGATTTGGGCGGTACAGGTTAGTTATTTATCAACCATGAAGCCCAGGTTCCTAACCTTATTTGCTGGGACGGAACATGTACCAGCTTCTGGAGGCCACCAAAGGTGACTCCAGATGGAGGGTTTTTGGCCAAACTCAATCACCTCAGTTTTTTCAGTGTTGAGTTTTAGAAAGTTCTTACTCATCCAGCTCCTTACGTCTAGGAGACAGTTACGAAAGCGCTCTGCTGTGGCCTCCACCGTCTGGGGTAGTGACACCACTATCTGGGTGTCGTCGGCATAAGATACTAAGCGCAGACCGTGAGATTTTGTAAGTTTTGCCAGTGGGGTGACGTACAAATTAAACAAGGTGAGGAAGAGCGCAGATCTCTGGGGGACACCCCCTGCGAGAGAGAACTCTCCTGATTGAAGGCCCTCCCAGTGGATTTGCTGCACTCATGCTTCAAAGACCTGAGTAGAATTAAGGCAGTATCTGTAATGCCTACTGTTCCGAGCCTGTCTAATAGGACCCTGTAACTAACGGTGTTGAATGCGCCGTCAGGTCCAGCAATATCAGAGCAGCTCTGCCTCCTTCATCCATGATTCTACGACTTTCCTCAGTGGCCATAATTAAAGCGAATTCCGTAGAGTGACATGACCTAAAGCATGCTGGGTAGAATCTAAGATGTTATTTTGGTCTACGAATTCCATTAATTCCTGGTTCATTGCTTTTTAGATCTCGCCTGTCAATGAGCTTGCGCATTGAGCTTGCGAGAATATAGGGGCTTAACCAGAGCTTAACCACCGGGCGATTCCATGCAGTGCCCGCGAAAAGCAAGCACAATGCTCAAGCGCATTGACCTAAAATGAGCGTGCACATGTAAGCCAGCCATCTGCCGCCAGCAGCTTCAGTTGAAAGGCATCCGCTCCGCCCCCTGCTGCATCAAAGGCTTTTGGCCGTGTCGCATTTCTCCCCCCCCCTCCTCCCCATAGCAATGCCAAGAGCTTTCACTTTCACGGCCGCCACGCCGTGTCTCTGGTTTCTCCTCACCCCTTCCCCCCCTCCCTACTCGCTTATCAAAGGCTGCTCACTCTCCTTCTCCCCTGCCCCCACCCCATTCGACTTGTCTTCATTTTGCGCCGATTTTTTTTTGCGGACCGTGTCTCTCGTTTCTCCTCCCCCTCCCCACTCGCTAATCAAAGGCTGCTCACTCTCCTCCCCCGCCCCCCACCCCATCCGACTTGTCTTCAGTTCACGCCAATTTTTTTTTTCCGGCCGGCAATGCTTGTTATTTAGGGGGATTTGTCTTTGTTTCCGTTAGTCAGTTACCTTCATACCATGCACCCACCCATAACCACTTGCTCTATTTTACTTCCCTGGGTGCCCCCGTGAGCACATGGGAACGGCGTTTCCTTGATTACACTAAAGAGTGCTCTTTGGAGGTGGACGCAGGCGATCATGAGGATAGCGCTTCATTCCATTTCAAGGCCCCAAATTGAGGAGAGCAATGCCCTGAATACAGAGTGTTTCATTAAGGTAAGAACATCATAAATACAGCTTCGTGTACAATGATTCCAAAGACTATAGCACATCTAATAACGTTGCAAAGGCATCGCCACAGCAGCAGGACAAGCGCATACACTTAAAACTCTCTTTCGGGACCCATACATGCCAGCTCTCACAACATCCACACACCGCAAATAGCTTATCTGCCTCATAGGCCCATAAATCTCAGGCTGCTTGTTTCCTTCGCTCTCCCATCCTAGCCCAAACATTGCAGACCAATCTGAAAAAAATACTTGTAAAATGTGTCACGATTTTCCCTCCCCAGCAGTCAGCAGCCAGTCTGGGCCACCCCCTCCCTCCCAACACCACCTGCCTGTCACTGCTTGTTTACCATCTTATTGTCAGTTGTCCATTTTGCTTGTCTTGCCTGTTGTCTGTGCGTTACCAATGCTTGTTTTAACTGTAATAGTGCTGTAAGCTGTTAGTGGGTGAGAGGCTCATGGTTACTTTTTCTGAGTTCTTTTAATTTTAAAATTGTTAGAAATCACATCCCAAACTCACCTTACTTCATGATATTACTAGAAGAAATTTACTGTTTTGTAATATCTTAGCTGTTGCTCTAATTTTTGTGTGCTGAAACCGGGAGTTGGGCGGAATAGTTTGCTTCTCGTTATCTGATCTCAGTACAGCAAGGAATGTGTGTTTTTTTAACAAGCCTGTTGTGTGCCTTGCTTCTTGTAGGGGACGGATGTAAATTTAGAGATCTGCCTTAGGAATGGCCAAACCCACTCTCTAACTAAAACAGCTGTTCCCTATGTGCTGCAGTATCAAGCTCCTTATAAAACACCCAGGGTAAACAACATCAAGAGGTTAAAACCTCCAGTGCATATTTGCTGCTCTTTAGTACTGCTCATAGCACCATCCGAAAGGCTGTTGCCACATCCAGGACCTGGCATAATTTTGAGGGATTATTCAGTAGCGGGGTTAAATTTGCATTGCCTTTTTGTACCAGTGTCTGTAATATGCGAGGCAAAGGAAGGGCACACAAACACAAAGATAATAATTCATTCCGTATGGTTTGGCACCTTTCACTTTCCGCACCCCACCCCTTG
Organism: Lissotriton vulgaris; assembly: GCF_964263255.1. Taxonomy (NCBI): domain Eukaryota; kingdom Metazoa; phylum Chordata; class Amphibia; order Caudata; family Salamandridae; genus Lissotriton; species Lissotriton vulgaris. The sequence goes on from NW_028242248.1 coordinate 43,971, forward strand.
TTGCTTTTTACAAAGCTGCATTTACTTGAATTCTGCCTTTTCTGACTTCCCAGTCCGCATTATAAATTACAACTATTAGGGAAGTATTATTTACTTTTAACATTTATAAGCCATTGTGTAAGTATTATTTACTTTTAACATTTATAAGCCATTGTGATTATAAAATACAAAAAATAAAAAGAAACTACTTTCAAAACGTCAACATAAGTAATAAATAATTACATCTACAAAAAAATTAGCTCCAACTTTTCTAATGGGAGACCTATTGCATTTCCAAAGCTTGTTCAAGTATCTTAGCCGGTAGGGGAAGGCACGATATCGGGCGATAGTGCTTGGATTCCAATGGTTCTAGGGATTCCTTTTTCAAAATGGGCCTGATACATGCCTTTTTCCAACTTTGAGGAAAGACTCCAGAGTTTATTATTACATTCTGTAGAGGGGTCAGAGTTGAGCTGATTGCCTCAGGGGCCGGGTAGAGTATGTAAGGAGGACAGGGGTCCAGGGGTGATCCTGATTTGGTCTGAATTAACAGATTTGTGACCTGATTTTCGTTAAGGAGGGAAAATTGGCAAAGATGATTTGCAGGGGGTGCAGTCTGTTCCCTATGGTCGGATGCTACTGTTGTTGACCGATTGTGGAGATCGTCATAGACAGCTTGTACTTTATGTTGGAAGAACAGAGGCATATTGTCCACAAAATTCTGATCAGGGGCAAAGATAGAGTCTTGAGGACACTTTGCCAAATTTGAGACCGTTTTGAATAATTCTTTTGAGGAGTTTGACGCCTCTTGATTTTATTGGTAAAGAAGGCCGATTTGGCCTGTTTTTTCTTTGTTTTATATTCAAGTAGGACTCTGGTATATTCTTTCCTATGTTGGATGCCGTACTCGGATCTCCAGATCCGCTCATAGTGGAGGCATTTGAGTTTTATTAGTTTGACGTCAGCAGTTTACCATGGTGAGGTATCTTCTAGGTGAGTCGTCTTCTAGGTTTCTTTATTTCCTCGGGGGCCAGCTCATCTATCGCCTGGCTGATCCATGCGTTGAAATTAATTGCCCCACTCTTACTTTCTTCGATTAAGGGGGCATTTCCTGATAGAATTTTAGTATGTCGGTCAGCTTGAATGTTTTTCCAGGATCGCGTTTTGGCTGGAAGCGAATAATCCCTTCGGGTGATGGGAAAGTTAGTTTTTAAATTAAAGAAGATGGCTGCGTGGTCTGACCAAAGAACTGGCAAGACCGATGTGAACCTAATATGGTCATTATTAGTAAAAATGCTGTCGAGCGTATGGCCCGATCGATGCGTGGATTTTGAAACTATCTGTTCCATCCCAAAACCTTGGAAATTATCGATGAGGGTGGCCGCATCAGTATCATTATTTGCCTCTAGATAGAAGTTAAAGTCACCTAGAACCGTGAAAGTGACTGTGTCGAGGAAGGATTCTAGGAAGGTTTGAAGCGCTCTAATGAAAGGGGCTCTAGGTACCAGGGGCCTGTATACCAGTAGGCCTGAAAACATTTCTTGATTTTTGTCCTTGATGCTAAATGTCATAGCCTCAGCTTCCAAGCCTAATTGTGGGAGGACGTTTACTTTTAGATAAGAGCGGTAGATTAGCGCCATTACCCCCCCCCCCCATTGCTCCTGTTCTATCAACCTGTGCTACTGAGTAACCGGTAGGGACAGCGATATTCCAGTCTGGTCCTGACGAGTCAGACGCCCAGGTTTCTGTAAGGAAAATCAAGTCGGCCGAGTTATCTGTTATTAACGTTTCTAGCTCATATTTATGTTTAGGCATAGATCTTACATTTAGTAGAATACTTTTTATTATTTTGTGATTGTCATCTGTAAGCCCCTCGGCTGCATCTGTGTTTACACAAGTGGTTGCTGAATTCGGAGTGGTGTTATTGGTCTTACATCCTATGATATTAGTAGGCTGATTGCCATCTCTAGGAGGTACAGCTAAATTCTTAAGCAAGAAGCCGCAGGAAGGGCAGCCGCTGGGGTTAATGGCACAGTGGTCAAGCATGATGGTAGGTTTTTCACAGTTACCAGTGTTTAACTCCAGCAGTTCATCACGGGAGAGGCTAATTTTTGAGAAATGGGCAGGGGTAGTGGCACTGGGCACGGTTCCGGCGCGGACGGGCGCAGACGGACTTGCCTTTGGCGCGCCTTCGGCGTGCTGGCGGCGCGCATCTGCTGCGCGTCCAGCTGAGCATTGGGCTAAGTAGGCTCTCCCCGGAAGTAGCGCCAGCTAGAGCGCGTCCCCACCTGTCTCAAGATGGCGGCTGTGCTCACTTCGAAGACCCAGAGTTACCCTGCTCTCCCTCGGCAACAAGCGGGACTTCCCGCGGCGGACCAGGGATACGGGCAATACGGTGCAGTCAATTCAGTTAATATAAAATGTGCAGTACTTTGGAAACAAGTTATTAAAAACGTAGTAATCACGTAGAAATACAAGTATTAGCACGCAGCTCGCAGCAGTTTTTAGTTTGGCAGCAATACTCTTGTGATCTAAGACCTGTAAGTAAAAAACGGTAGTCAGCTGAGTTAGCAGCGTTCTGTTTTGGCCTTCCGTCTAATGGCAGGCCTGTAGTCACAGGTTGAGTGGCCTCAAATGGGTGGCATAATATGCGCTGCAGCCCATGTCAGACCCCTGGTGTACCTATGCCCTGGGTACCTTAGTATCATATACTAGGGACTTACAAGGATACCCCAGTAGCCAATTGGGAAGGTACCAAAGTACTTGCCATAATCAAATTTAGGGAGGAAGCACAGTAACTGGGGTCCTGATTAGCAGGATCCCAGTTAGACTAGTCAGAAAACAAAACAACAGCAAAAAGTGGGGGTAAGCCGGAAACAGATCCTACGTTCCTACATTGCTTATGAAAGAGGGTGTGCGGTCCAGACTGGCAGTGGAGTAAGATAAAAGTTATACACGTTACTTACTGCTTATGAAAAAGGGTGTGCGGACCCGCAGCTAATTATGTAAAAGCAAAACCCAGGTCTTGAAAAGTAATTCTCCTCGCAACTTGCAGGCACCTTTTCGTCTTAATTATGTAGTACCAATGGGCAGTGTCTCGGAAAGGAAGAACTCTTCCTTGGTGTATTTGAGAGATGCAGCTCTTTTGAATAAGTGCCTGCAAAGCGCTATGTTTCTGTTGGGATCTGAGTGAGGTGTCACTATTTTGATAAAAATTTAACCTCACTCTCCATAGGGGCATTGTCGGGTGAAGTGCAGCTCTTTAGGCAGGAATGGGTGTGGAGACTATACATGTGTGTGTATGCAATGATGCCAACATGGGGTGTGCATGTTTGAAGCCACTTCTCTTCGGCTTGCAACTGGAGAAGTTCTCTTTGGGATCAAACTAATTGGCTTGTCATTGAAGGACAAAAAGGAGCAATGAAATCAGCACAGACAAACTTCAAAGTTGAATTAAGTTAATGTTATTATTGAGACAAGAAAAAACTAAAAATAATTCCCCAACCCTTTAGTTTTAAAACTAATAGAATGGTCAATGAAAAACTAACACATCATAACATTACCATCTACTATGCAATAACCTAGCCTGTATTTGACTCTCGGCTATCTCTCTCGCCACTTTACTTAGTTCTTTGGGTTCTAGGCCCTGGCCAGTTTGTATTGGCATATTGATCTCTTCTTAGTCCTACCAGACCCCTTCTTCACACTGATCTTTAAGTCCTTTCTCAAACTTACTGGTATCAGGCCAGCACTGCCATATCTCAGTGATTCCAGGTTATATTATGTCTGACCCGGACCCTCTAGACAAATTAAGAGGTAGAATGTTCACTTGCCTGGATACCCCACCCCCATTTTCTGAAAACTAGAAGCAATTGTATTCGTCTATCTCCACCTTTGGTCATCTCTCATCGATCTCCAGCAAGTCTTACTTGACATGATTTATTGGTTCCTGACCTGCCGCTTTAGCAGATTACTTTTCTCCTAAATGTATCTGTTAGCAACATCAGAAAGAGCTGGGGCTACCTCATAACCCCTCTCCCCCCCCCCCCCTCCCCCCCACCCATCTACATTACTTTTTTACTTTACTTTGCTGCGGGTCCGCAAACCCTTTTTCATAAGCAGTAAGTAACGTGTATAACTTTTATTTTACTCCACTGCCAGTCTGGACCGCACACCCTCTTTCATAAGCAATGTAGGAACGTAGGATCTGTTTCCGGCTTACCCCTACTTTTTGCTGGTGTTTTGTTTTCTGACTAGTCTAACTGGGATCCTGCTAATCAGGACCCCAGTTACTGTGCTTCCTCCCTAAATTTGATTATGGCAAGTACTTTGGTACCTTCCCAATTGGCTACTGGGGTACCCTTGTAAGTCCCTAGTATATGGTACTAAGGTACCCAGGCCATAGGTACACCAGGGGTCTGACATGGGCTGCAGCGCATATTATGCCACCCATTTGAGACCACTTAACCTGTGACTACAGGCCTGTCATTGCAGCCTCTGTGAGCTGGTGCTAGCACCACTTATGACAGGTATGTTATCTTATATCAGAGGTCACTACACTTAAAACCCATATATCACCCTTATAGTAGGCTCTTCAGTTCTGAGGCCAGGCTGTTTGATTATAAGTGTGAGGGTGTCACTGCATAAGCAGGACACCCCTGCAAACCACAGAGTCGATTCTCCAGGCTTTGTAAGTGCGGTGAGCCATTTTGAAACATATAGGGGACATCAGTCATTATCAGATGTCTCACTATATAGTGGCTGCACCTGGTCATGTGGTAAATATACCCCGACACCCGATTCCGGTGTTGGAAATATGATCCCATGCACTAGAGTGCTCCCTTGGGGGTATTCTCCCCCCCCACCCCCTGTACTACCGGTTACAGCCTTTCAGAGTCTGACAATAAGCTAGTGCTGCTGCAAACCATAGACTCGATTCTGCCCTCCTGCTGTTGAGCCAAGCTTGAGCACAGGGAGGCAGGACAATAGGTTTGTGTCACTGGAGTTGTGACCACCTCCCAGACAGGACTTGGTGTATTGGGCTGGGGTAGGGCCACCAGACCGCTTTGAAGGGCACATTTGGGTCCCTCTTTGCATACTCCAGTTTGAGCCAGTTCAGCCAGACCTTGGCTCCTGCTCTGGTGCAAAACTGGACAAAGGATGTGGGAGTATTCTCCTCTCTGTCCAGCCCCTTCTGTGGGAGGGACCCCTGAATTAGTCATGGGACAGGATTCAGATCCAAAACCACTTTAACTTCAACCGCCTGGGCACCTTCGCTGGATTTTGCCTGGAACTGAGACTGCACCTAGGAAGACTCCTGCTGCTCCTGGTCTTGCTGTTCTGCAAGCTTCTTAGTCATCTGGGCCTTTGCCTCTTCCAGGTTCCTCTCCAGGCCTTTTGGCATTAAGGACACCCAAAGTAATCTCCCTTTGGAGTGAAGGAGACCCTCCCCATTATCTGCATTCCCCGCAACAAAGCTGACCTGTCTGCTGCTTCTGATGTCCTACGGACTCCGAAAGGCCCCGCTACACAGGTGGTGGTTCTGCAACTCCTTTGAGGCATGCCCTGTCCTCTCAGCCAGTTTGAGGCCAGCATTCCTCGTCAGAACTGCTGGAACCGAACCCCTGAGCACTGTGTCGACTTGTCCGTTGTCAAGGCTGTTGGCATTTACTCCAGAGATCTTCGGGACACAAGAAACTTCTGCCTCCAGCATGTCTTCCTGTCAAGAACTTTGTTCTTGCTGCATCCTTTGCACCGTGATCTATAGTGAGCTGCTTGAGGCCCTCTTGCGACTCGCATGCCTTCGGACTTTGGGTCCTCTTGAGCGTCTTATTTGCCTTCAATGGACTCCCTGCTTACTCGGGGGCCTGCTCTCACTCTCCTGCAGTTGGTGAGTCCGTTGCACCTTGCTGGTCCCAACGTTAATCCTTGTTTCCTTTCCACATAGTAGCTTTTTTCTGTCCAGTGGTGTGCAGTTTTTCAATTATCTGCTGCATTTGTGCATTGTTGGACAGGCCTCACGGAAGGCCCGGTCCCTCCCCGCATGGCGGGGCCCGGACCCCTGCTCCTCCTATGTCCTCCAAAAAAACCATCCCGGCGACACACCGGGGCAACCCACGGCCCGTCACCAACGGAACCACAGATCCTGAACCCCCCGGTACCGGCTGGCCCGGGCCCCTTTCAGCACCTCTGCCCCCGGCCCAGCCGCCATTTTGGACACTACACGACAAGGCCGCGTGGACTCGGATCGACCCCAACCCCGGGCCTGGCCAGGCCCCGGCATCGAGGCACCACCATCCACCCAGGAGGTGAAGAGACCACTTGGCAGGTCAATGGGAGAAGGAGTGTCAATGGCTCCCCTCCGCCAGGTGTCGATCGCCCCCAGCCTCCCCGGGCGCTGGCTCCACCCCCCTGCTGGGTGTCTGGACTCCCTCATCCCGGACCTCCCGACCTCCAAGTGCGAGGGTCCGGACATCAAAGGGCGCCAGACCTATAACTGGGGCAGCTCCAGAGCAGGAAGGCAGTTGTATCCTGGAGTCGAGAGACACCGAGACAAACTCATCCTTGGAGGCCTGCTGGCGCTGCCGCAGCTCCTTCTCGTGAACCACCTTCTAGGCCTGCTAGCGCTGCCGCGGCCCTCATCATCGTGAAACCATCTTCGAAGCCTGCTGGCTCTGCCGCGGCTCTCTTCCTCGTGAACCATCTTCGAAGCCTGCTGGCACTGCCGCGGCCCTCCTCATCGTGATATAGAAAAACAGTGGTCCTGGTTAGGTTACAATCTATATACAATGTTCAATATCTGACGCATCTGAATAACACCCACCATGAATTCATTTATCATATTTGAAACAGTAGAAATAATATGTATATATTAGACCAGGTGTATATTTTGTATGCATTTATTTATGCATAGTTCATATCGACGCAATATTATTTTTGCGAGCTTTAAGCTTATATCCAAAAACATGAATAGTACATAAAAACTAAAATGCAATTATATAGTCATTACATTTCAATGTGCTCTCAGAAGAAGAGGAAGGGGAAATGTGCAAGTTGTGAGGGACCGGGTAAAGGTGGTGTGACTGGTTCAAGAACATCACGTAGAAATCAAGATGCCTTTACAATCATTATGTACATGGTTCCAAAAATGCATCCGACATAGGTTAAAATTCATTAATTTCTTTATGTCCTATGTTGTGCTAGAGTAGCGCGGTCTACGTTTCGACCCCCAAAGAACGCTGTACGGGTGACTGGTACCTCATGATGGGGTCTTCATCAGGACTGAGAGTTGTGAGAGCATCATCAAGACGGTAGGGATCTTTGCCGTCTGAGGGTGGGCTTGGTGGTGCTCCTAAGAAATTTGAGGAACTGCTCCTGAAAACTGTGAACAGGTTGCTCCAGGCTTACGTCCTGTTATTCTTTGTTGTTAGGCGCGTTAAAACGTGCCGTCCGTGGTCCGACCTCTGGGGTTCTGGGCTGAAAGTGAGCAACTCGCGGTGCAGCCGCTGGATGACAATCAGATTGGAGGCTCGACTTCAAAGGGCCAATCATTACAGGCTGTAATGATTGGCCATTTGAAGTCGAGCCTCCAATCTGATTGTCATCCAGCGGCTGCACGTTTTAACGCGCCTAACAACAAAGAATAACAGGACGTAAGCCTGGAGCAACCTGTTCACAGTTTTCAGGAGCAGTTCCTCAAATTTCTTAGGAGCACCACCAAGCCCACCCTCAGACGGCAAAGATCCCTACCGTCTTGATGATGCTCTCACAACTCTCAGTCCTGATGAAGACCCCATCATGAGGCACCAGTCACCCGTACAGCGTTCTTTGGGGGTCGAAACGTAGACCGCGCTACTCTAGCACAACATAGGACATAAAGAAATTAATGAATTTTAACCTATGTCGGATGCATTTTTGGAACCATGTACATAATGATTGTAAAGGCATCTTGATTTCTACGTGATGTTCTTGAACCAGTCACACCACCTTTACCCGGTCCCTCACAACTTGCACATTTCCCCTTCCTCTTCTTCTGAGAGCACATTGAAATGTAATGACTATATAATTGCATTTTAGTTTTTATGTACTATTCATGTTTTTGGATATAAGCTTAAAGCTCGCAAAAATAATATTGCGTCGATATGAACTATGCATAAATAAATGCATACAAAATATACACCTGGTCTAATATATACATATTATTTCTACTGTTTCAAATATGATAAATGAATTCATGGTGGGTGTTATTCAGATGCGTCAGATATTGAACATTGTATATAGATTGTAACCTAACCAGGACCACTGTTTTTCTATATCGCTATTCGGACCCAGGTCCTGGAGTTTGCAGGGTTGACCCCTTTTTCACTCCTCCTCCTCATCGTGAAGCGATCTTCGAAGCCTGCTGGCGCTGCCGCGGCTCTCATCCTCGTGAACCACCTTCAAAGCCTGCTGGCACTGCCGCGGCCCTCCTCATCGTGAAGCCATCTTCGAAGCCTGCTGGCGCTGCCGCGGCCCTCATCATCGTAAACCATCTTCGAAGCCTGCTGGCGCTGCCGCGGCCCATCCTTGCGAACCCTCGAGCTCGAGGATTGTGAGCTCCATCTCCTGCCGCTCCCGTACCGGACCGGAACTAAGACTGTCCCGCTACCCCTTTTCCCCCAAAGAGACTAGAATTGGCAGGATCCTCGTATCCTGGTCCCACTGTATCGTTTATCACCTTGCCTCAAGATCTCTATATAAAGTGTGCAGAACTCATCTCTGTGTGGTGTCCATCTGTGGGGGGGGGAAGTTACTTGTCTGTACGATCACCGGAGAGGGCCCTCGCAGGAGGCCTCTCCCCCTGTACTCGGCCGACCCTCCGGGTCCCCGTCTAACATTGGTGGCCAGCGGCGCGATCCGAGCCGACGCATAATCGTACAGAGAGTAACTCACCCCACGACACACAGCCACCATGAAGACAAAGGAGAGTGGAACAACAGAAAAATTCCTGATGGAGAAACTAGAAGAATACAGCCGCAAGGAACTAAAACAATTCTGTATAGAACTGGGCATTGCTACCACCGGATTGAGCGCAAAAGATGACCTCAAACACGCCTTGGAGTCTTGGGCGGAGACGGAAACGCCCGCATCCCAAGACCAAAGCCTCGAGACCGCCGAAACAAGCACCGCTCCTACAGAGGACAGAAGACCGGGCCTCTCGTCCCAGGAGGCCCGAGAACGGGAGAAGAGCCGGCTCCACGAATTGGAACTGGCTCGACTTCGCTTAGATGGAGAACTCAAATTGGCAGAACAAAAAATAACTCTAGAACACTTACGGCTCCGAGAGGAGCGAGAAGAGAAAAAGAGTCAGAGGGAGCTGGAAGCGAAAAGACTAGCCTACGAGCATGAGCGCAACTTGAAGGAGCTAGAAATTCGGAGACAGAACAAAGACCCCGGAATATCCGGGCACCAGAGCCCCTCTGTCCCTACGGACCCCAAGGTCCACATCCCCAAGGATGTCGTCAAGGAATATTACCGGAACGATGATATCCAGCAGTGGTTTAAAGCTTACGAAGTAGCAATGACCTCCCACCGGATCCCACGGAGCGACTGGGGAGCCGGGTTATGGGGGAGGTTTGTCAACGAAGGGCGAGACTCCCTGCTGCAACTCCCTGACCATCAGATGACGTCCTACGACCACATGAAGGCCACCCTCCTCACTCGATACGGGCTCACGCCCGAGATGTACCCCCAGAGGTTCCGCAACTGCAAACGAATCCCGGGTACAACTTGGGTGGAGGATGTGAACTTCTTTAGCCGAGCCTTCGAGGGGTGGATCAAGGGCAGCCAGGTGACTACTTACGAGCAACTATTCGACCTTATTGTATGGGAGCACCTCTCCAATAACTGCTTAGTCGAGCTCAGGCAGCACCTCTTGGACAGTAAACTGACTGAACCTCGGAAAATCGCCATCGAAGCAGACCGATGGGAGAGCACACAAGTTCCTCGAATCTGGCCCAGCGAACAGAACAGGGCCTCCCAAGGGCCCCACCGCCCCCGAGGGGGAGGAGGAGGCCAGGGTCGAGGCAGAGACACCGTCCCGGTGGCCACCACCAGCAATACCCCGCCCCCGGCCGGAAAAGGAAGCCCTCCAACGCGACCAGGGTTCAGAACCAACGTTACCTGCCAACAATGCCAACGACCCGGCCACTACGCCAATGATCCCAACTGCCCGAGAAACCAGAGTCCCTTGACCCGCCAGGTCGCTGCCGCCGCCCTGGGGGAAGAACAAGCCCAAGAAGACACCGAAGAGTACGAGCCCGACCAGCCTGAGTGGGAACCCGCCGCCATGTCCCTGGTCTGTCTAGGGGGAAGAGACCTGGTTCTGCGGGCGCCTCTCCCTGCCAACACGCAGAAGTACAGCCAGTGGGTCACCATTAATGGACACAGGGCTGAAGCCCTCCGAGGCACCGGGGCCAGTGTGACCGCAGTCCGCTGCCATCTGGTGACCCCGGACCAGATCTTACCAAATGTACTTTGCCCAGTACGGTCGGCCGACAACTCCGAAAGCCTGTGTCGGATGGCCTGCGTCCCCTTCGAGTGGGGAGGGGTATCCGGCATGCTAAAAGTGACTGTCCGCGACGATGCCCCAGTAGATTGTCTCCTGGGGAACGACCTCGAAAGTTCCCCCTGGTCAGCCGTCGAGCGAAGGGAGTACCTATGGATGCTGGGCCTCCCTGAATGGGTCTGCGTAACGACCCGGTCCATGGCTGCCCGCTCCATCTCCAGCCCCGAAGAACAAGAATGGCCGGAACCTCCTCCGCCGACCGCCACCGAAGAAGCAACCCCGGAGCCCGGTTCCCCGGAGTCCAGGGAAGAAGGACTTTATCGGCTCCGGGACCTTCCAGAACTGGCCCAGTGGCGTCAAGAGGGTGGCCCTACTCAGGAACAATTCCGACAGGAGCAGAGAACGTGTCCCTCCCTCGAGGGACTCCGACAGCAAGCCCTCACCCAGAGCGCAGGAGATACCTCGGGGGCCCACTGGATTTATTGGGACAATGAACTACTCTACAGTGAGCAAAAGATTGCCGAGTTGGGGGCCAGCCGGGTGCTGGTGGTCCCCCTCCGCTTCAGAGACTTCCTCTTGAACCTGGCACACGATGTGCCTCTTGCCGGACACCTGGGGCAGGACAAAACGTACAGCCGCCTGGTGACCCACTTCTACTGGCCGAAGATGCGGAATGATGTGGCGAACCACTGCCGGGCCTGCCCAACTTGCCAGGCCAGCGGGAAGAGCGGCCGAAAACTCAAAGCACCCCTGCAGCCTTTTCCCATCGTCACACCCCGTTTGAACGGGTGGGAATAGACATTGTGGGGCCCCTGGAGCCCCGGACAGCACAAGGACACCGGTTCATCCTGGTCCTGGTGGACCACGCCATCCGCTATCCCGAGGCCATTCCTCTTCGGACCGTGACAGCGCCCATGGTGGGCCGAGCCCTGATGGGGATCTTCTCGCGGGTGGGCTTCCCCCGGGAAGTCGTCAGTGACAGGGACACGAACTTTATCTCCAAGTACATGAAGTCCCTATGGCAACAATGCGGGGTCACCTACAAATTCACGACCCCATATCACCCGCAAGGAAATGGGCTGGTAGAGCGGTTTAACCGCACCCTCAAGGGGATGATCATGGGCCTGGAAGAACCCCTACGTCGCCAATGGGACGTGCTACTCCCGTGCCTCCTGTTCGCTTACAGGGAAGTCCCTCAGAAATCCCTGGGCTTCAGTCCGTTCGAACTACTGTATGGACACCCCGTCCGGGGCCCCCTCAGCCTGGTCAAAGAGGGGTGGGAGGTGGCCCCTCAGAAGACTCCTCCGGATGTATACAAATACCTCCTGACCCTCCATAACCAGACCCGGTGATTTAGGGAACTTGCCAAGGCCAACCTTGAAGCCAGTCAAGAAGATATGAAGCAATGGTATGATCAGCATGCCTCCTCCATCGAGTTCGAGCCGGGACAACAGGTCTGGGTGATGTCCCCGGTTGAACCTTGCGCCCTACAGGTCAAATGGATGGGGCCCTTCAAAGTAGTAGAGCGCAAGGGTCCAGTCACCTACCTGATCGACATGGAATCACGCCGGAACCCCCTACGGGTCCTCCACGCCAATAGGCTCAAACCCCACTTTGTGCGCTCGGAACTTAGCCTCCTGATGGCTTCGGACAGTGGGACTGAAGAAGACTCCGAGCCCCTTCCTGACCTGCTGAAGACGCTCGAAAAGGACGGCTCCGTGGAAGGGGTCAGACTCTCCGATGCCTTGTCCCCAGAGCAACGCCAAGACTGCCGAGACCTGCTGCTCCACTTTGCCGACCTGTTTTCCCTCATCCCCGGGGTCACCCCCTGGTGCCTTCACGACGTGGATACCGGGGATAGCCCCCCTATCCGACACAGGGCGTACCGAGTACCGGATCGAGTACGCGCCTGCATCCAGACAGAGGTCTCTAAAATGCTGGCTCTGGGAGTGATCGAGCCTTCTGACAGCCCCTGGGCCAGCCCGGTCGTACTGGTCCCCAAAGCCGCCGCCCCGGGCGTCGCCCCCGAGCTCAGGTTCTGCGTGGACTATCGGGGCCTGAACGCCGTCACCAGGACCAACGCTCATCCCATCCCCCGGGCAGATGAGCTGATCGACCGCATGGGGGCCGCCCGCTACCTGAGCATCTTCGACTTAACAGCGGGCTACTGGCAGATCGGCCTCACCCCAGGGGCCCAAGACCGATCCGCCTTCTCTACCCCGGATGGCCACTACTACTTCAAGGTGATGCCATTCGGCATGAAAAACGCCCCCGCTACCTTCCAGATACTCGTGAACCAGGTACTGGCGGGCCTCGAGGAATTCAGCGCCGCCTATCTGGACGATATCGCTGTGTACAGTCGCCACTGGGCAGAACACCTCCACCACCTCCGGGAGGTCCTGAACGCCCTCCGGCAGGCCGGGCTCACCATCAAAGCCAGCAAGTGCCAGATTGGCCAAGGGTCCGTGACCTACCTGGGACACCAAGTGGGAAGCGGTCTGGTGGCCCCCCTCCAGCTCAAGATCGCTGCCATCCAGGCCTGGGAACCTCTGGTCACCCAAACAGAGGTCCGAGCCTTCTTGGGGCTCACCGGGTACTACCGGCGTTTTGTAAAAGACTATGGCAGCATTGTGGGGCCCCTCACAGAACTCACATCAAAGAAGAACCCCAAAACAGTCAACTGGACTCCGGAATGTCAGGCGGCTTTTGAGACATTGAAGTCCGCCATGTGCACCGCCCCCGTGCTCCAGGCCCCTGACTACAGCCGGGAGTTCATAGTACAGACAGACGCCTCAGATCATGGCGTGGGGGCCGTCCTCTGCCAACTCAACCCCGAGGGAGTTGATCAACCAGTGGCCTTCATCAGCCGACGCCTGCTGGCCCGAGAGCAGCGCTGGAGCACCATCGAACGGGAGGCCTTCACCGTGGGGTGGGCCCTCAAGAAGCTCCGGCCCTATCTCTTCGGTGCCCACTTCCGGGTGCAAACAGATCACCGACCCCTGCAATGGCTGATGCAGATGCGGGGGGAGAACCCAAAGCTGTTGCGCTGGTCCATCTCCCTGCAGGGGATGGACTTCACGGTGGAGCATCGTCCAGGCCAAGACCACGACAACGCAGACGGCCTGTCCCGCTTCTTTCGCCTCGGCGAGGAGAGTACCCAAGTAGATGGGTGACTCTCCCTGCCTTCAGCTGGGGGGGACGCATGTTGGACAGGCCTCACGGAAGGCCCGGTCCCTCCCCGCATGGCGGGGCCCGGACCCCTGCTCCTCCTATGTCCTCCACAAGAACCATCCCGGCGACCCACCGGGGCAACCCACGGCCCGTCACCAACGGAACCACAGATCCTGAACCCCCCGGTACCGGCTGGCCCGGGCCCCTTTCAGCACCTCTGCCCCCGGCCCAGCCGCCATTTTGGACACTACACGACAAGGCCGCGTGGCCTCGGATCGACCCCGGGCCTGGCCAGGCCCCGACATCGAGGCACCACCATCCACCCAGGAGGTGAAGAGACCACTTGGCAGGTCAATGGGAGAAGGAGCGTCAATGGCTCCCCTCCGCCAGGTGTCGATCGCCCCCAGCCTCCCCGGGCGCTGGCTCCACCCCCCTGCTGGGTGTCTGGACTCCCTCATCCCGGACCTCCCGACCTCCAAGTGCGAGGGTCCGGACATCAAAGGGCGCCAGACCTATAACTGGGGCAGCTCCAGAGCAGGAAGGCAGTTGTATCCTGGAGTCGAGAGACACCGAGACAAACTCATCCTTGGAGGCCTGCTGGTGCTGCCGCTGCTCCTTCTCGTGAACCACCTTCTAGGCCTGCTGGCGCTGCCGCGGCCCTCATCATCGTGAAACCATCTTTGAAGCCTGCTGGCGCTGCCGCGGCTCTCTTCCTCGTGAACCATCTTCGAAGCCTGCTGGCGCTGCCGCGCCCCTCCTCATCGTGAAGCCATCTTCGAAGCCTGCTGGCGCTGCCGCGGCTCTCATCCTCGTGAACCACCTTCAAAGCCTGCTGGCGGTGCAGCGGCCCTCCTCATCGTGAAGCCATCTTCGAAGCCTGCTGGCGCTGCCGCGGCCCTCATCGTGAACCATCTTCGAAGCCTGTTGGCGCTGCCGCGGCCCATCCTTGCGAACCCTCGAGCTCGAGGATTGTGAGCTCCATCTCCTGCCGCTCCCGTACCGGACCGGTACTAAGACTGTCCCGCTACCCCTTTTCCCCCAAAGAGACTAGAATTGGCAGGATCCTCTTATCCTGGTCCCACTGTATCGTTTATCACCTTGCCTCAAGATCTCTATATAAAGTGTGCAGAACTCATCTCTGTGTGGTGTCCATCTGTGTGGGGGGGGGAGTAACTTGTCTGTACGATCACCGGAGAGGGCCCTCGCCAGAGGCCTCTCCCCCTGTACTCGGCCGACCCTCCGGGTCCCCGTCTAACATGCATGTTTTGCAGTGATGCAAATTTACTCGTTCTCTTAACCTGAAGCCCAACACTGGGCGTTGTAGCTGACAGCAGTAAGACTCGGATAAGGAACTATGTGTAAAGCATTTCAACAGCACCAAACAATGAAATAAGAAATCAACATATGGAAGAAGGTTCCAATTTATAAAAATAGATTATATTTTAATTTATTTTTAGAGACCATGATGTATGAAATGCCCCGGATGGTTCAGGAGATAGAGATTTAAGATGATATCATCCATTATAGACACACCTGCAAACAAGCGTTCGCCAACAAAAATTTTGAAGACTTCTGAACAGTTTGAAACAGTTAGTTTGGCTACTCCAGCCTGGGTTTGGTGACCAGTTCCAGCTGGGCAGAGGTGAAGGGAGCTAGAATGGACCCTCTGCACAGTTACCTGGTCCCAGGAACATTTAATCAAAATCTAAACTGGACAGGACAACCATCATAGAGCTCAGTGGAGTGGTC